>NC_091290.1:118920794-119205794 GCF_032444005.1 Ranitomeya imitator | reverse complement strand
TTTTTGAGTATGTGACATGCCGCCATGGACCTTCTCCAAAGTGTTGTAGCCTTATTTTGAATAGCCGTGGATTCTAAAGAGACCATACTGGGCCTAGGGAAACAGAATGATGCTGCCTAGATCCTGATCGAAATGTACTTTTCCACACTTTAGTGTTAAACTTGCAGGATATATAGTGAAAATCAGCCCATCAAATAAGACTTTGTTCACACGCAGTGTTTTTGCTGTTTTTTTTTAAATGTAAAGTTTAAGCTGCTTAGAAAAAGCAGGTTGTGCTTTGTTTTTTTGCTGCGTTTTTGTCAGGGTACATTTGTTTATTGTGCATTCTGATAAAGTTTAATGCATAAAAAAATAATCTGATTCAACCTCATCAGGTTTTGGCACCAAAAACGCAGCAAAACCTGATACCTGTACCATTTGTTTAGCATTTTTTTTGCAAAACCCATTGCTTTCAATGGGTGAAAAACGCTCCAAAAAGCTGAACAAGTGACATGCTGCATTTTGCAAAAACGCCTATTTTTGACAAAACAGTAAGGAAAAAAAAACCACAAAGTGTGTGCATGAGATTTCTAAAATCTCATAGACTTTGCTGGCACTGTGAAATACAACTGAAATTAAAAAAAAAAAACGCTGTAAAAACGCAACATGTGACCATAGCCTAAAACATCAATTGCACGTAATCTGACCAGTTTCGCCTCATCAGGCTTTCTTGAGGGTCTTGATCAGAAACCTAAACACAAAGGCATTTAAATCTTACTATCAATTATATCTGGGTCAAGATTCATTTCATAAGTGTAATAAAAAAGACATGAAAAATATCCTTAAAACCGGGGTCACACTTGCGAGTGTGATGCGAGAAACTCGCGCATCAATACACGGCACTGCCACCGGCACTCGGACCAGAGTGTCCAGCTACGCTCCGGTCCCGAGCACCGGGTATTGATGCGAGAGACACGCGTGAGTTTCTCGCATCACACTCTCAAGTGTGACCCCGGCCTAATAGTAAAAATATCCTAAAAATATAAAAACTGAGAAAACCCCCAAATATATTAATAAACGATATAAAAAGGCAGGAAAAAAGAAAAGAAGTGCGTGTGTTTAAAATATATATTAATTTTTATTATGGCGTTTTTGGCTCTCTGGTAGCCATTTAGATATGCACAGGGTTTTTAGAGCAAAGCAGAGTAAAGTTTATTGTCCTTCATAAACTTTACAGCTCCATGAATGAAAACGGACTTTCTTGGGCACATATCGGTCCTTTCTCTGGGTAAGGCAAAGTAAATCAAATGGTATCACCAACTTGGCAATACAGGCACTTCTCCCTATCACTAGCATAGACGGTCCACCATTAACTGTCTTTCTCCAGCTGCCTGTTATTAGGCCTGTAAAATCCGGACTAGAGTATGGGAGCGATCTTTCCCACCCAGGCTCTTTTGGTCGCTCCTTAATCCTGGACCCGAAATCCAGTCAAATTAAAAACCATCTCAGTAACACCTGTCATCCCAGACCTTACCTCTTCCTTAGTTGTCAGCACCCGCGTCCAAGCCTATAAGTTATAGTGTTAGTACAGAACAAACTGGACATCTTTTGGGGTGTAGTGGGGTTTTATTTTGCCTTTTTTTTTTTTTACATGGTTTTTAGTCTGTAATTATTTTTTTGTCTAATAAAATAACAAAAAGACCTCTCTTTAGGAATCCCCTCCTGTTCCCTAGATAAAACCTCCAGTTTCCCCTCCGGCCTCTATTCACTCATCTTCAGCAAACACATTGAAAGTCAACACTACTGAGATCACAACTGCGACCAATGATTGGCTGCAGCTTAGTCAAACACTGTCCATTGCATATGTAGTCATTACATATCCATTGGACACTTCAGTATACACCAGTTGTGATTATTTTGTCCTACGTTCCCTTATTCTTCCGGTTCTGGTTACTAGATTACTGGAGATGTGTCATAATCGAAAAATGTATCCTGCCAGCTTTCTTCTTCATTAGCGCTTCAGGATATTAGGATGAACTTGACGGACTTCATGCTAAGCTGTTTTCATTAGTCGCTTGGACACTGAATGAGAGCAGCAGCATGGATCCGATCGGTAGATGTTTGGATTCTTGAGGACCTCTTCTGGTTCCAATGAAATTGATTCCTTGTAGAGATGAGCAAGTAAATTGTCTTTTGATTATCCGACCTGGAACAATGTCTCAATGTTGACGTCCCACCAGTTAATTAAAAGCGGATTCGTGGATGCCGTCGAGTAGAAAGCGTTTGTAGGGTTTTGGTCGAGCAGCTAAGACATACTGACCTGGACCAAGGTCCTGTCGATCGATTGTCATCTCTAGGAGGAGAGGTGGCCGAGCATATAATGCCACTCTTGGAAAAACATGCTTTACCTTTTGCCATAATGTGATCCGGGTCCAAAATAACGTGGCACACAGGGAAGCCATATACTAAGTGCATAAGGAAACGGATTGAGTCGTGGAATACTGTGCTCTCAATCATACCTACAGGGTTTGTGTCCAGTTGGTACAAATTTTTCTTAGATTCCACTTTTTACGGTGAGAATGGTTTGGTCAATGGAATTGGTTGTGTCCACACGATGAATCCAACTTACATATGTGTTACACAACATTTTTATTAGGGTGTTCTTTTCAATGTAATAATGCCGTGGCTTGTAAATTGGGTGTGTTCAGACCCACTTATATTGGTTGGTATGTTTTACCCTCCAGTACAAGGAAGTGGTCAGGAAATATGTGATATTGTTAATCTTGGTGAAGATTATGATGCATCGTTGTGTGTGCAACTAAGAATCTTAAAGTTTTAAGGTTGAAAGAAGACACAAGACCATCAAGTTCAACTTAGTCTTGTCCGAAAGTGTTAGCAGTAGCACCCTTGAAATTGTTCCAGAAAATGAAGTCTTTCTCAATCAATCGATTCCTATAGCCATCAACAATCTTCTTACACCTCTCAACTGAATTTTGGAGCACTCTTCTTTGGCAAACTGCTCCAGGTCTCTCATATTTTAAGGTGCCTACTCCCAACAGCAATTTTAAGATCACAATGGGATTTGAATCAGAGCTCATTGCTGCCATTTCAGAACTCTCCAAGCTCTTTGTTTCCATCCATTTATTAGTGCTTGAAGTATTCTTGGGGTCATTGTCCTGCTGGAAGACTCATGACCTAGGACGCAATCCCAGCTTTCTGACATTGGGCCCTACATTACGACCCAAAAATCCTTTGGTATTGTTAAGATTTTGTGATGCCTAGCACACATTCAAGGCACCCAGTGCCAGAGGCAGCAAAAACATCCCAAAACATCTTTGAACCTCCACCATATTTGACTGTAGGTACTGTTTTCCATTCTTTGTAGGCCTCATTATGTTTTCGGTAAACAGTAGAAAGATGTGCTTTACCAAAGAGTTTTATCTCTGTCTCATCTGTCCACAAGACGCTCTCCCAGAAGGATTTTGGCTTACTCACGTACATTTTGGCAAACTGCAATCTAGCTTTTTGTATGTCTCTGTGTCAGCAGTAGGGTCGTCCTGGATCTCCTGCCATAGCGTTTAATTTCATTCAAATGTCGACGGATTGTTTGCACTGACACTGATGCACCCCGAGCCTGCAGGATAGCTTGAATTTCTTTGGAACTTGATTGGGGCTGCTTATCCACCATCCGGACTATCCTGGTTGCAACCTTTCATCAATTTTTCTCTGCCATCCATGTCCCAGGAGATTAGCTACAGTGCCATGGGTTGTAAACTTCTTGATTATGTTGTGCACTGTGGACAAAGAAACATCAAGATCTCTGGAGATGAACTTGTAACCTTGAGATTGTTGATATTTTTCAGCAATTTAGTTTCTCAAGTCCTTATACAGTTCTCCTCTCCCTGTTCTCCATGTTTAATGTAGCACACACAATGCAAAGATTGAGTCAACTTCTCCCCTTTTGATATTGCTCACACCTGTCACTTGCCACAGGTGAGTTTGAATGAGCATCACATGCTTGAAACAAGGTTGTTTACCCACAATTTTGGAAAGATGCCAATAATCATATCCTTCCCATTTTGGGTGTTTTGTGTGAAATTCTGTCCAATTTGCATTTTTTGGGTTGTTCCAATACACACAGAGGAAATAAACGTGTATATCAAAACGTGTAATTGCAATAATTTTCTGGGAGAAATGCTTCCTTTTCTGGAACAATTTCAACACTGTTGGCCATGACTGTATATGAATATGTTGCTCCAGAGGAAAGCAAAAACCCCTATATCAATTGCCCCATATTAGGGGGAAAATGTCTTTCTTACTCCTCATCCACTGGTTCCTTAGATCAACGTCCCATCATAGAATCTAGTACCCGTAGCCTTCGATCTTTTATTTTTTTAGTATTATTTTTTTCTCCATTTCTTTCTATTTTGCACCAATGGTAATTCTACTAATGATGATTCTTTGGTTTTTAACCTGTTGCAAAACCCGTTCCAGTAAATGGACTCTAAGACCACTCAGTATTTTAGATCTAAGCATGAAAATGGGTCATGATTTGCTTTTTAGAGATGATATACAAATTTTGCCTTAGAAGATGGAAAGCTCGAGGTATTCGGATGCTGATCACATTATTTATTGTAAATGCACTGCTAGAGACCCCCGCTGTAATCCGTAGCAGCTGAAGATAAGCGCTCCTCCATCATCCAACCACTCCCCTGAACACCACCCACGACTCTCCGTGAATCATTCCGCTCCCACCTCCTCCTCCTCTCCTCCATTCTCCTGCCCTCTCCTCCTCACTCTCCTCTCCAGTACAGGCAGGGGTTACTTAGCTAGCAGCCTTCACCAAGAGAAAAAGGGCGGTAGGCCGGGGGGCTCACTTTCTCACACTCCCCCTCCTGTGATACAAATAACATGGAGAAAGGCAATGGCTGCCCAGCTGTAATATTTCCATGTTAGAGGCTGCCCCATTGCTCTCAGCCAATCCCTCGGCATCACAATAAATCCCTGGTTTCCATAGCAACCCGGAGATCTCTTGGTGGCTGTGCCGCCGAGAGATGCAGATCATATAAAAAAAAAAAAAAGTGAATCTGTGCGCACATATGTTGGCCGTATCGTCCGGTGGGCGCACATAGAAATAATGCATGTGCTGGGTCTGTCTACTGATGAGATGAACTACTGCATGCATCTGCCGTCAGTCACAGCGTGCAGGGCCGTGTCACACTGTGGGAAAGGAATGAATGGGCAGGGGGTGGGGAGGATGTCTCCTGAGGGCTTATTCTGTTAAAGTGGATGATAAAAAGGCAAAATAAATCCGGAAAGTCGCTTTGAAAGTTTTATCGGTGTTCTCTGGATGTGTAAAATAAGACACAAACAGTGGTGTGAACCACACATATAAGCCGGACTAGTGGAGATGTAATGTGTGTATAACATGTAATGTGTATAACATGTAAGATGTAATGTGTGTATAACATGTAAGATGTAATGTGTGTGTATAACATGTAATGTGTATATAACGTGTAAGATGTAATGTGTGTATAACATGTAAGATGTAATGTGTGTGTATAACATGTAAGATGTAATGTGTGTATAACATGTAAGATGTAATGTGTGTATAACATGTAAGATGTAATGTGTGTGTAACATGTAATGTGTGTATAACATGTAAGATGTAATGTGTGTATAACATGTAAGATGAAATGTGTGTGTGTGTAACATGTAAGATGTAATGTGTGTATAACATGTAAGATGTAATGTGTGTATAACACGTAAGATGTAATGTGTGTGTAACATGTAATGTGTGTATAACATGTAAGATGTAATGTGTGTATAACATGTAAGATGAAATGTGTGTGTGTGTGTAACATGTAAGATGTAATGTGTGTATAACATGTAAGATGTAATGTGTGTATAACATGTAAGATGTAATGTGTGTGTGTAACATGTAAGATGTAATATGTGTATAACATGTAAGATGTAATGTGTGTATAACATGTAAGATGTAATGTGTGTGTGTAACATGTAAGATGTAATATGTGTATAACATGTAAGATGTAATGTGTGTGTGTAACGTAAGATGTAATGTGTGTGTAACACGTAAGATGTAATGTGTGTGTGTAACACGTAAGATGTAATGTGTGTGTAACATGTAAGATGTAATGTGTGTGTGTAACATGTAAGATGTAATGTGTGTGTGTAACGTAAGATGTAATGTGTGTGTGTAAGATGTAATGTGTGTATAACATGTATGATGTAATGTGTGTATAACATGTAAGATGTAATATGTGTATAACATGTAAGATGTAATGTGTGTATAACATGTAAGATGTAATGTGTGTATAACATGTAAGATGTAATGTGTGTGTATAACATGTAAGATGTAATGTGTGTGTATAACATGTAAGATGTAATGTGTGTAACATACAGTGTGATATACTGGTGTGTGTGTGTGTGTAGAGCATGTAATGTGTGTAACATACAGTGTGTGATATACTGGTGTGTGTGTAGAGCATGTAATGTGTATAACATACAGTGTGTGATATACTGGTGTGTGTGTGTAGCATGTAATGTGTGTAACATACAGTTTGTGATATACTGATGTGTGTGTGTGTGTGTGTAGAGCATGTAAGGTGTATAACATACAGTGTGTGATATACTGGTGTGTGTAGAGCATGTAAGGTGTATAACATACAGTGTGTGATATACTGGTGTGTGTGTAGCATGTAATGTGTATAACATACAGTGTGTGATATACTGGTGTGTGTAGAGCATGTAATGTGTATAACATACAGTGTGTGATACTGGTGTGTGTGTGTAGAGCATGTAATGTGTGTGATATACTGGTGTGTGTGTGTAGAGCATGTAATGTGTGTAACATACAGTGTGTGATATACTGGTGTGTGTGTAGAGCATGTAATGTGTGTAACACAGTGTGTGATACTGGTGTGTGTGTGTAGAGCATGTAATGTGTATAACATACAGTGTGTGATATACTGGTGTGTGTGTAGAGCATGTAATGTGTGTAACATACAGTGTGTGATATACTGGTGTGTGTGTAGAGCATGTAATGTGTATAACATACAGTGTGTGATATACTGGTGTGTGTGTGTGTAGAGCATGTAATGTGTGTAACATACAGTGTGTGATATACTGGTGTGTGTGTAGAGCATGTAATGTGTATAACATACAGTGTGTGATATACTGGTGTGTGTGTGTAGAGCATGTAATGTGTGTAACATACAGTGTGTGATATACTGGTGTGTGTGTAGAGCATGTAATGTGTGTAACATACAGTGTGTGATATACTGGTGTGTGTGTAGAGCATGTAATGTGTATAACATACAGTGTGTGATATACTGGTGTGTGTGTGTGTGTGTAGAGCATGTAATGTGTGTAACATACAGTGTGTGATATACTGGTGTGTGTGTGTAGAGCATGTAATGTGTGTAACATACAGTGTGATATACTGGTGTGTGTGTGTAGAGCATGTAATGTGTATAACATACAGTGTGTGATATACTGGTGTGTGTGTGTAGAGCATGTAATGTGTATAACATACAGTGTGTGATATACTGGTGTGTGTGTGTAGAGCATGTAATGTGTATAACATACAGTGTGTGATATACTGGTGTGTGTGTAGCATGTAATGTGTGTAACATACAGTGTGTGATATACTGGTGTGTGTGTGTGTGTGTGTAGCATGTAATGTGTGTAACATACAGTGTGTAATATACTGGTGTGTGTGTGTGTGTGTAGAGCATGTAATGTGTGTAACATACAGTGTGTGATATACTGGTGTGTGTGTGTAGAGCATGTAATGTGTGTAACATACAGTGTGTGATATACTGGTGTGTGTGTGTAGAGCATGTAATGTGTATAACATACAGTGTGTGATATACTGGTGTGTGTGTGTAGAGCATGTAATGTGTATAACATACAGTGTGTGATATACTGGTGTGTGTGTGTAGAGCATGTAATGTGTATAACATACAGTGTGTGATATACTGGTGTGTGTGTGTGTAGAGCATGTAATGTGTGTAACATACAGTGTGTGATATACTGGTGTGTGTGTGTGTAGCATGTAATGTGTGTAACATACAGTGTGTGATATACTGGTGTGTGTGTAGCATGTAATGTGTGTAACATACAGTGTGTGATATACTGGTGTGTGTGTAGCATGTAATGTGTGTAACATACAGTGTGTGATATACTGGTGTGTGTGTGTGTGTAGCATGTAATGTGTGTAACATACAGTGTGTGATATACTGGTGTGTGTGTGTAGCATGTAATGTGTGTAACATACAGTGTGTGTGATATACTGGTGTGTGTGTAGCATGTAATGTGTGTAACATACAGTGTGTGATATACTGGTGTGTGTGTGTAGCATGTAATGTGTGTAACATACAGTGTGTGATATACTGGTGTGTGTGTAACATACAGTGTGTGATATACTGGTGTGTGTGTGTGTAGCATGTAATGTGTGTAACATACAGTGTGTGATATACTGGTGTGTGTGTAGAGCATGTAATGTGTATAACATACAGTGTGTGATATACTGGTGTGTGTGTGTGTGTGTAGAGCATGTAATGTGTGTAACATACAGTGTGTGATATACTGGTGTGTGTGTAGCATGTAATGTGTATAACATACAGTGTGTGATATACTGGTGTGTGTGTGTAGCATGTAATGTGTATAACATACAGTGTGTGATATACTGGTGTGTGTGTGTAGCATGTAATGTGTATAACATACAGTGTGTGATATACTGGTGTGTGTGTAGCATGTAATGTGTGTAACATACAGTGTGTGATATACTGGTGTGTGTGTAGCATGTAATGTGTGTAACATACAGTGTGTAATATACTGGTGTGTGTGTGTGTGTAGCATGTAATGTGTGTAACATACAGTGTGTAATATACTGGTGTGTGTGTGTGTGTAGCATGTAATGTGTGTAACATACAGTGTGTAATATACTGGTGTGTGTGTGTAGCATGTAATGTGTGTAACATACAGTGTGTGATATACTGGTGTGTGTGTGTGTGTAGCATGTAATGTGTGTAACATACAGTGTGTGATATACTGGTGTGTGTGTAGCATGTAATGTGTGTAACATACAGTGTGTGATATACTGGTGTGTGTGTGTGTGTAGCATGTAATGTGTGTAACATACAGTGTGTGATATACTGGTGTGTGTGTGTGTAGCATGTAATGTGTGTAACATACAGTGTGTGATATACTGGTGTGTGTGTGTGTAGCATGTAATGTGTGTAACATACAGTGTGTGATATACTGGTGTGTGTGTGTGTAGCATGTAATGTGTATAACATACAGTGTGTGATATACTGGTGTGTGTGTGTGTAGAGCATGTAATGTGTGTAACATACAGTGTGTGATATACTGGTGTGTGTGTGTGTAGCATGTAATGTGTGTAACATACAGTGTGTGATATACTGGTGTGTGTGTGTAGCATGTATTGTGTATAACGTACAGTGTGTGATATACTGGTGTGTGTAACATACAGTGTGTGTGTGTAGTGTATGTAGCGTCCACACTGTGGCTGCTGTCGGTGCAGACAGGAGTGTGTTCGGAGGGATCAGATTGGCAATTGCCCAACCATTGAGTAAAATGCTGCTCGTTGATCGGGAGATTGGATCATTTTTCCCAGAGCAGAGATGATGGTCCTTGGACGCACGCTGTGCTGTGTAAGCTGCGGATGTGCTGCTGGTAGCAGGATACTGTCCGGGGGCCGAGCGATCTATTCGCCATCCTTCTTCCTCAGCCGGAAAACAAAGGCGAAACGACTCCAACGTGGTGGATCAGCGTTCATCTAACAGTCTGAATTTGTGTGAATGCTTCCTAAATGCTTGTGACGGTGCAATATTTCAGCATTTGGGGCCTCGCTTTTCATTTTTGTTGTCCATTGCCCCACTTTGTCTAAAACCAGCCCTGCATATAAGAGCATCGCCTTAAGTTGGCGACGGTCTACACCAACAAGTGTCTGCCTGAAAACATGTGCGCTACATACGTCACAGAAGAGTACGCAGGCTACATTTCCAGCCTGCGCAGATCCCATACCACAACATTGCTGGGAACGGGGAATACACCTGACGTCCACACCAACCAATCACATTCCATGTTTCGTTTTTCCAGTGCAGGAAGGAATAAGTAAAGTGAATTCCTATTGGTTGCTGAGGGCATCATGGCCGTCTCTCCTGGAACATGTCTGCTTTCCGTGAAGCATGTTATCTCCAATCTGCAGCTCATCATCTGACTTACAGGATCTCTTATTAGATAATGTCATCTTATCAGAATAACTACAGTCTGTGGGGATGGGCTGATGTGTGGCGCCATGGGTCACCGAGTACAGGGTGACCGAACACCACATGATCGATGTACAGTATACTACTCCATCATTGTACATAATGTTATAACATCACCTACAGATAGGATGTATGATCACCATCGCCACCATATCTCTGAAATGGGGATTCTGAGCTTCCCTGAGAAGTTTGAATGGGAGCAATGGTCGCCTCTCGCTTTATTACTGCCACAATACAGTCAGGGGGGAACGTTCTCCTGGCATTCACCAACCTAGATGAGTCGCCAGACAGTGCGATCCGCCTCTGTACAGGACACGTTTCCTCCAGAGTCCAGTGATGGCGGCTTTACACCACTTATTCCGACGCTCTGCATTGTGCTTGGTGGTGTACGGCCGCATGCAGCTCCTGGCGGGGGCGCAGTGTTTGTGCTGATGTTAGGTCTGGACTATGCAGTTATGGAGTCGGTAGAGCGTTGGTGACTTTTCTACCCCCGCTCTGTGATGTTATGGGGTCAAGTTGCTGTGGCTCCTTCTACTTCTCAGTAGAATGGACTTATTGCCCAGGCAGCTCCTATTACAGAACTGTGCTGGTATCACTAAGCTATTAGCAGACGGCATGGCGGGGGGCCGGATGTTATATAATGGGGGGCATTAGGGCCGGCTGGGGACAATAGGACTGGATGATAAAGCGTGCATCCGATACTTTTTTCCATATAGTGCTTACAGTGACATATGGAACGCATGAGCACCAGTGTTAAAGAATATAAATTCTACATATTTTTTGGTTATTTTTTTTTACTCGTCATCTGGCTACTTGATTGCATATAATATTGTGAGTATTAATTAAAACTTGGGGTCCTCCAGTCTATTTTGTAATCCCGGCCCATTTTCTTCTCCGTGTGCCGTCACTATCTAGCTGACAAGTGGGCAGTAATAAAGGGCTTTTCCGCCTCTGACCTTGCATTCACATCACGATTGACATTGATGGAGCTACATGCAATGCTAACCGTTAACTGTGCATGTGATATTTGATCAAACCGATGCAAATGGTGTGTAGTTCACATGTAGAGCATGTGTGTGTGCACACTCCTCAGCATTGAAACTGCAACCCCAAAAAGAAAAATTTGGAATTCATGAAAATCACAGGACTTGTAAACTTATGTGCACACGGCGTCTTTTATACACTGGCGCATCCCCAGGTGAGGAACTCCCTGCACTTACATCCTTGACGGGTGCCTGAAGAAGGTTCTGCCATGCTGAATCCACGTGGGCAAGTCATCAAGGTCCGCTGCTGGCAGCTCCCTTAGGAATTGCCCATCAATGACTTCCCAGATGTGCTCAATTGGAGAAAGTCCAGAGATGCTGCAGGTCATTGTAGCACATTAAAGCCACACAGGCGGCTCACAGTACTGTCAGCAACATATGGCCTGGCCTTCTTGTCTTCAAAAATGGCTCCTGAGACATTTTCAAATTCCCTAGTGAAGGCCGCGTCTTGACTTTGCCCATGTAGTCTCCAGACCAAACTCCTGCTGTCCACGACCAAAGCGGGACTGATCAGTGAAGAGGACAGAACTCCATTCCAGCCTCCATGGCCGTCTTGCTCTGCCCCAAGATCGGTGGCCGGAGGTCAATGTCCACCTGTAGCCGGACGTCTGGCTCGTAGCCCAATGTTGTGCTGATGGTTGGACACCGTAGACTTGGTGTATGATGTGTGCTATCACTTGCAGTTTATATCACTACGTGCCAATCTAATGTGAGAAAACCATGTGGGCATTGCCATGTAGAGACCTCCATGAGGGCATGTCACACCGGTCCCACTTCCAATATTATGGTGTGGGGTGGCATAATGTATGTTAGCTCTTTAAGCAGCAATCCAGGTACACTTACAGCTCCACATAACATTGGCTTTGGTTGTGTAACCAACAGTACGGCCATTTTTCCAAAGTGTCCCAGGAGCCGTTTTTCAACACAACTGTGCCAGGCCTCATGTCTGCTCGTACTACTGTGATATTAAACATGCTGCCATGGCCTGCAACATCTCCGGACTTGTCTCCCATCGAGCACATCTGGGACATCATTAGTCCATTATTGCAAAAGGAGCTGCCAGCAGCGGATCTTGATGATTTGTCCAAGTGCATTCAGTGTTGCAGAACCTTCCTTAGACGACAATTAACAACCCCACTGATCGAAGCCAAGCTTTTTTTTTTTTTTTTGTAATCACATAAATCCTAAGGGGAAGTCGGTGCAGTGTGAATGTGCACCACCATAGTAAGACATTTCTACTAGACTTGAGCAAATCGACTTGAGACAAATAGAATTGACTTAGAATTTCATAAATATTTGGATTTAATCTGTCATTTTTACATAGGGCTGCCATATTGTCTACATTTCTCACCATGCACATAAATGTAGGCCCAAAGACATTCATCTCCTCTAGATCTGTGTGCCTGCCGCCCGCCCATCTCCTGCTAACACCGCTCCGCCGGAGCCTGTGGACGGTAATCGTAGCAGTGCCACCTGCAGGCCAATATGAGGATTGTTAGTTTGGGAGGGGAATTTGGATATTGATGAATCTCAGCCGAGGAAATCCAATCTCTGCTCCGCCAACATTTGTCTCCGTGTTGCCGGATACAGCAGTCGTAGCGGAGATTTTATATCCCATCACATGAGGACGTCCCGAGGTTTATTTAATTCATGATGCGGAGTAGAAAGGTGACGCTGCTGATTTAGTCTGGTTTTATATTCCCCTATGATCCATGTCCTAACGGAAATGTACACTTATCATTGCAGCTACCTAGACAGCTTAGATCGGATCGGAGCCGCCGACTACCAACCTACAGAGCAGGACATTCTGCGGACCAGAGTGAAGACCACCGGCATTGTAGAAACCCACTTCACCTTCAAAAACCTTCACTTCAGGTTAGTGGTGTAATGAGAGATTAAGGTTGGGGCTACACGGCGACACCGGACACGTGGCCAAATACCGCTCTATGCAGAATAATGCAGGAGAATGGGGTCACATTGCGGCCCGGGGTACCACAACTGCGATAAGCAGGACGCAAAATCTCCAACCGGGTCTGACTTCTGGGACTTGCTTGTCACGGTGCTGTAATGGCTGCAATGTGACCCCAGAAACCTGCGATGTGCGGAGTCTTTGCCCACATGACCAGTCTGACAGCCAAGAGTTGCCATATAGCCTCAGCGTTATATTAATTATCAAAGTAGGAAACTGATCAGGACTGAGATCTGATTTATTATTTGTGCAGTGCAAATCTGATTAATCAAATAATTGGGTATTTTTTGTATTATATAAAAATCTTGATTTCTTGCATATATCACTGTACCTACTGCGCATCACCACATGTCACAGACACATTCATCCCCCTCTCTGCATGATGTCCTTTGCGCAGGTCAAAGCTTACTTCATCCCCCTCTCTGCATGATGTCCTTTGCGCAGGTCAAAGCTTACTTCATCCCCCTCTCTGCATGATGTCCTTTGCACAGGTCACAGCTGACTTCATCCCCCTCTCTGCATGATGTCCTTTGCACAGGTTACAGCTTACTTCATCGCCCTCTCTGTACGGTGTCCCCTGCACAGATCACAGCTTACTTCATCACCCTCTCTGTACGGTGTTCCCTGCACAGGTCACAGCTTACTTCATCACCCTCTCAGCATGTTCTTTGCACAGGTTACAGATGACTTCATCACCCTCTGAGCAGTGTCCCCTGCACAGGTCACAGCTGACTTCATCACCCTCTCTGCATGATGTCCTTTGCACAGGTCACAGCAACTTCATCCCCCTCTCTGCATGATGTCCTTTGCACAGGTCACAGCCTACTTCATCACCCTCTCAGCATGATGTCCTTTGCACAGGTCACAGCTTACTTCATCACCCTCTCTGCATGATGTCCTTTGCACAGGTCACAGATGACTTCATCACCCTCTGAGCACAGTGTCCCCTGCACAGGTCACAGATGACTTCATCACCCTCTCTGCATGATGTCCTTTGCACAGGTCACAGCTGACTTCATCCCCCTCTCTGCATGATGTCCTTTGCACAGGTTACAGCTTACTTCATCGCCCTCTCTGTACGGTGTCCCCTGCACAGATCACAGCTTACTTCATCACCCTCTCTGTACGGTGTTCCCTGCACAGGTCACAGCTTACTTCATCACCCTCTCAGCATGTTCTTTGCACAGGTTACAGATGACTTCATCACCCTCTCTGCATGATGTCCTTTGCACAGGTCACAGCTTACTTCATCACCCTCTCTGCATGATGTCCTTTGCACAGGCCACAGCTTCATCCCTCTCTGAGCACTGTGTCCCCTGTACAGGTCACAGCTTACTTCATCCCTCTCTGAGCACAGTGTTCCCTGTACAGGTCACAGCTTAATTCATCCCCCTCTCAATACAGTGTCCCTTGTACAGGTCACGGCTTACTTCTTCCCCCTCTCTGCACGATGTCGCCTGCACAGGTCACAGCTTACTTCATCCCCCTTTGAGCACAGTGTCCCCTGCACAGGTCACAGCTTACTTCATCCCCCTCTCAGCACAGTGTCTCTTGTACAGGTCACAGCTTACTTCGTCCCCTCTCTGCACAGCGTCTCCTGCACAGATCACAGCTTACTTGATTTTGGATGGCATGGTTCTTCTTTTTGTGCCACGGACGAAAGTTGTCAGTCATAAACTCTATACTTTGCTGAGGTCATTTTCACACTTTTGGGAACCCTAAAGCAGCCTACCAGCTCTTTCCCCATGATTACAGCCCAAAACATGATCCTTGCTGACGTCGCAGCCTTGTTGGGACATGGTGGCCATCCACCAACCATCCACTACTCCATCCATCTGGACCATCCAGGGTTGCATGGCACTCATCATTAAAGAAGACTGTTTTAAAATTCGTCTTCATGTATGTCTGGGCCAACTGCAGCCGTGTCTGCTTGTGAGCACTGTTTGGGGGCGGCCAAATAGTAAGTTTATGCACAACGGCAGTCTCTGGAGGATCCTATATCTTGAGGCTGGTGGGACTCCAGAGAAGCCAGCAGCTTCAAATAGCTGTTTACTGGTTTGCAATGGTATTTTATCCGGTTAAGGTTCAGGCCATTCATGATTGGATTCAGCCCACATCCGTGAAGAGCCTTCAGAAATTTTGGGGTTTTGCTAATTTTTATCGCCGTTTCATTGCTAATTTTTCCAGCGTGGTTAAACCCTTGACTGATTTGACGAAGAAGGGCGCTGATGTGGCGAATTGGTCCCGTGCGGCTGTCTCTGTCTTTCAGGAACTTAAACGTCGTTTTACTTCTGCTCCTGTGTTGCGTCAACCGGATGTTTCTCTTCCATTTCAGGTTGAGGTTGACGCTTCTGAGATTGGGACAGGAGCTGTTTTGTCTCAGAGGGATCCTGTTGGTTCCTTAATGAAACCGTGTGCCTTCTTTTCCCGTAAGTTTTCGCCTGCTGAACGCAATTATGATGTCGGCAATCGGGAGTTGTTGGCTATGAAGTGGGCGTTTGAGGAGTGGCGACATTGGCTTGAAGGAGCTAAGCACCGTATTGTGGTCTTTTTTTGAATCAGATATTTTTATTAAACCATCAAAATTGTGCATAAACAATAAAAGGAATAGTTTGTTTTCAGCAATATAGAAATACACAATACTTTTTTTTTTTTGTTAGAAAACTTATTTAGTCCCGAACCAAACTCCCACCCCCCTTCCCCCCACCCACTAGAGACCAGTCAAGAGTCATCCCCCACTAAATTATCACATACAAAAGTACAAGAAGAGGAAGATGACTTGTCAAAAAAAAAAAAAAAAAAAATATTTCCATAGGGGCAAAAGGTCTTCAGGTCACATTGATTCAAGCCACGGGCTCCACAACCTGTCAAAGAGGTCCATCTTGTTCCTCCTAACATAGATACTCTTCTCCAAAGCAATGATATGGTCCACTTGCTTCATAAAGTCTCTCCTTGTTGGTGGCTCTTCCCTAATCCAGAATTTGGCGATCAACTTTCGCGCAATAAATAACAGTCTAGCTATAACCGTTTTATACAGCTTATCAGTTATTACCTCCTCCACATAGCCCAAAACACATACCAGAGGATCCCGAGGCACATTACAACTATATGCCAAACCCACTTTATTCAACACCACCACCCAGAAGGAGGACAGCCTGGGGCACTGCCACAACATATGAAGGATGCCCGCTTCGGACTGCGAGCATCTAGGGCATTCTGAATTAGGCCTTAATCCGGCTTTAAACAACATGTCTGGGGTTCTGTAAGCCCTATGAATGACAAATAATTGTGACAGCCTACCAGGCTCACTCATTGATATCCTGGGCACATAATCCAATACTGATTCCCATCGGTCATCATCAATCGCCCCCAGGTCAGCCTCCCATTTCGCCCTTGCTCTAATAGGGTGCTCCGCCAGAAAAGAAAATAGAAGGAATTCATATATTCCCGAAATCACCCCCTTCGTGCCTCCCCCTTCAAGGATAAAATCCAGCATAAGATCCACCTGGATTTCAACAGGCCCTCTCTTACACTGTGCCCGGTACGCATGAGAAAGACGACGGTATTGGTACATCTCAGACTCCGGGAGTAAAAATTCTTCCTGCAATATCCCAAAGTCTCTAATTCTACCCTGATGTAGAATCTGGCCCATCCGAGAAATGCCTGCCTCCCTCCAAATATGAAATCCCTCCATCTGTCTAAACTCCTGTAGGACACAGTTGTTCCAAATGGGTGAGAATCTAGTGAGTGCCCGTACACCCCTAATTCCTTTAACTTTATCCCACACCTTTTGAATGAGCCTTACAGTGCAAAATTTGGAACCTTTCTCACGGAAATGTCCCCCCTCTAGGCCCTCACTCAACACCTTTGTCCCAATCAATGATCTCAGGCTGCAAGGTGCCCGCATCCCACCTGACCCATCTCCCCATCCCTTGAAATGCTGACACTGTGAGGCCAAAAAATACAACCACGGATTGGGCAATGCCACCCCTCCCTCCGTCTTTGGTCTCTGTAGGGTTTCCTGTTTAAATCTGGGGCTCTTCCCACCCCAGATCAGCTCACCAAACAAAGATCTAATCCTCCGAAACCTATTCTGCGATATCCATATAGGGGAATTGTGCAACACATAGAGTAACTGCGGCATCACAATCATCTTTATCAGGTTTATCCTACCAATTACCGATAAGTGTAGCTTTTTCCACGCCTGGACCTTGGTACGTATCTTACGCAGAAGAGGTGCCAAATTCAGTTCCTCAAAGCTAGTCAGAGGGAGTGCGATCTGAATCCCCAAGTACTTAAATTTCTCAACTAGCCTCAACCTTGTGACAGAGTCCCCCCCATCACCGTCCCCACTATCCCCATCTATCAACATCATATTCGATTTGTCCCAATTGATCCTTAAGCCCGAATAACTCCCGAATTCCTCAATAATGGCCTCCGTCTTTACCAAGGTCCCCTCGGAATCCTCCAAGAAGAGCAGGATATCATCAGCGTATAACGCTACTTTTTCTTCCGCCTCCCCGTACATAAAACCCTTCACCTCCCGGGACCCTCTGATCTTTGCGGCAAGGGGTTCCACCGCCAAGGCGAAGAGCAGCGGGGACAGAGGGCAGCCCTGTCTAGTACCTCTAGATAAAGAGAAAGTCTCAGAGAGAGCGTCATTCACTCTAATTTTGGCCACCGGAGAAGAGTACAACAGCCGCACCCATGAGATAAATTTAGGTCCAAACCCCATTCGTTCCAGTACTGACCACAAATAACTCCACTCCACGCAATCAAAAGCCTTATGAGCGTCCAAGGATACCACAATCCGTTTGCCAACATTGTCAGAAGGGATTTGCAAATTTAAAAATAACCTTCTCAGATTAAGTGCCGTTGATTTATTGGGCATAAAGCCTGACTGATCCGGGTGAACCAGGCTATCAATCACCCTAGATAACCTGTTTGCCAGAGCTTTTGCCAGTATCTTAATGTCAGCCGTCAAAAGTGAGATTGGTCTATAGGATTCTGGTAATTGTGGGTCCTTGTCGGCCTTAGGGATAACGACCACGATAGCCTCTCTCATTGAAACAGGTAACTCCCCTCTTTCCAATGACCTATTATACACCTCCGACAGTTTGGCCAACAAAGTTTCTTTCAATACCTTGTACATCTCAGCTGGAATACCATCCGCCCCCGGAGCCCTACCCCCAGCAACCCCCGCCAAAGCGGCCCCCAATTCTTCCTCCCCAATCGGCTCCTCCAACAACTCACAGTCTTCTTTGCTCAACCTAGGCAGGTCAATCCCCTCCAAGTAGCCCGTCATGTCCTCAGCCCCCCTGTCCACACTTGAAGTATATAGTTTATTGTAGAATTTCCTAAACACTTCCAAAATCTGCTCCCCCTGAGTAACCAATATTCCATCTTCCCTCCTAATGGAGTAGACATGAGAGGAGTCCCTCTGTGCAGACGCCACTACCGAAAGTAAATGCCCCACCTTTTCCCCCTCTGAATAGAAAGACGCTTTTTGAAAGGCCCGCAATCTCTCCGCCCTTCTCAAATATAATTGATTGACCTCCTCTTGGGCCTTCCTCATCCGACTCTGAGACTCCTTAGTACAATGGGCCCCCAATGCTGCCTCAGCTGCCTTCAGTTCTTCCAGAATAGCTTGATCCTGTACTCTAGTCCTAGTCTTGTGTCGTGAAATGTCACGAAACAGAATCCCCCTTAAATACGCCTTCATGGTATCCCATACTACGTGGCATTCCGCACTCCCGTCAATAATCCTAAAAAACTCCTCTATTTCAGCCCCCACCCTTTCCATGTCCAAGAGTTGTAACCAGGAGGGGTGAACCTTCCATCCCATCTTCCGTGAACCAACCTGTTCAGATAATTTTAATGAGACCCGAACTGGACTATGATCTGATAGAATCCTGGGATTATATTCCACCTCACTTAACAATTCGTTCATCCCATCATTGCCCATGGCGACATCGATACGAGACATAGAACCATACGTGGTCGAGTAACAGGAATAAGAATAAGTATTAGCGTTTCGAACCCGCCATAAGTCAATCCAGCCTATTTCTCTAAGGTAATTCCCAAAAGGAGTGCCATTACCGTCCCTACGTAGCGGAGCGTGATTACTCTTATCCCAATGGTCGTCAGCAATATTGTTCACATCTCCAACCACCAGAAGAGGAACCCCGACCCACCCTCTCATATGCTCCAAAATCTCTTGGATTTTCTTACCAGAATACGGCGGGGGTATATATATTGAAACAATGCAGATCATACGGTTAAGAATTTTACACACCAAAAGGACATACTGACCATCTTTATCAATTTTAACCTCAACTTCCTCAAATGGAGTACTAGTATGGATCAAAACAGAAACCCCCCTTGCATAATTAGAGAAAGTCGAGTGATATGCCCTGCGCACCCATTTTTTCTGTAACATATCTACTTTTTCCTCCACCAAGTGAGTTTCTTGCAGGCATATCACCGAGGGCCTCTGTTTCACCAAGTACTGAAATATTGCCGCACGTTTAGTAGCGTCCGCTAGCCCCCTAACATTCCAACTTATAATATTAACCTTCCCTCCCATTTCCTTAGAAAAAGGTATAAAATAAGAATCGTCTCTCCCAGGTCTCCCCCAATGCCCTCCTCCCCCCCCTTCCCACCCCCCATCCCAACAACTAACCCAACCTTCCCCATCTAAAACTCAAGATAACTCAGATACTCCGAACTTTCTTTCTCTATATGAGAACCGAGGGCACTTAGTATACCCTAGAACTAAGTCTTTTGCCGTCCATCTCTTCCCCCCACACCGCGACCAATATGAAATATTCATTACGCCGCCGAACATAATACTGTAAACGTTAGGTGCAGTTGAACCATCTGCAACAGTAACATTCAGAAAGGACCCCTCCAACGAAGAGAGGCTGAACCAGCAGAGTCACAATCCTTCCGAAACAGTCTTAACGGTTCCGCTCAGTGCCAATCTTCTTGGCGTTGGTGTCCAGCCATTGCATCGCCTCCTCCGGATTTTGAAAAAATTGAACACGGTCCAGCGCCACCACCCTAAGCTTAGCTGGGTAGAGCATTGAATATTTTAGGTCCAGTTCACGGAGCCGTCGCTTGACCTCCCCAAACTTCATTCTAAGTTTCTGCACCGATGCCGAGTAGTCCGGATAAATGGAGATCCGATTCCCATTTATGCTCAGGCCATCACTCAGCCTGGCCTTTCTCAGTAAAGTCTCCCGATCCCGGTAGTCCAGAATTTTTGCCAATATGGCACGAGGGGCCGAGCCGGGCGGCAGAGGGCGAGTGGGGACCCGATGAGCCCTTTCCACCGAGAAATGTTTGGTAAGGTCTGCTCCTCCCACCGAGTTCTTGAGCCATGCCTCAATATATTCTGTGGAATTATTTCCCTCCACCTTCTCCGGCACCCCAATTATTCTTAAATTGTTTCTCCGAGATCGGTTTTCCAAATCGTCTGTCTTAAATTCCAGCTCTGCAATTCGTTGAATATATTTCTTTTCTCTTTTTAACAGTTCGTTTGTCTGATCCTCCACACTGCCCACACGCTCCTCCACCACCTCCACTCTTTTCTCCACTTTGCGCATAGCAGAGTTAAGGGACTTTATTTCAACTGTCAGATCATCCACCCTCAGATTCAGCGCGGCCAAGGCAGATTTGCAGTGAATAACGACAGAGAAAATGTCCTGCAGTGTTGGTTCCCCCATCCTTGGCTGCTGTACCACATCAGAGTCATTGGTCTGCACAGGGCTAGCAGCAGGTGTCACACTTTCTGCACTGTGCGCTCCCTGCGCCCTCCCTGGGGAACATTGCACCTCCACTTCACCGGTCCCAGCGTCCCCTCCACTTTCTTGCCTCATCAGGGCTTCCTCCACCTCAAGTCCCTCTGGACCCAGCAACAGGGCTCCCCCCTCCTCCGTGCGGGCAAATCGCTCCAGCCGGGCTATTACCTCCAGCCTCCGGCGGTATGTAGCGCTGGCCCTGGCCGCCTCCTCCTCGGCCACGGCGCCATCTTGAATTTTCGCGCCGGCTGCAGGCGCCGACTGTTTGCGGCGCGGCATCTCCGCTCCTCACCGCTTATCAACTCCGGAGCCTTCTTCCCCTCGCCGGGGACTTGCGGGGTCCCTCTGCCCGGTTTTCGGCGTTCGGCGGCGCCTGAAAGGGTAGGTTTAAGGAGCGGTGCAGGGAGAGAGACCCTTCGCACGTCCGCTCACATTCGTCGCTAGGCCACGCCCCCGCCGTATTGTGGTCTTGACCGATCATAAGAATCTGATTTACCTTGAGTCTGCCAAACGGTTGAATCCTAGACAGGCTCGATGGTCCATGTTTTTTTCTCGTTTTGATTTCGTGGTCTCGTACCTTCCGGGTTCTAAGAATATTAAGGCTGATGCCCTCTCTAGGAGATTTTTGCCTGATTCTCCTGAGGTCTTGGAACCAGTCGGTATTTTGAAGGAAGGGGTGGTCCTTTCTGCCGTTTCTCCTGATTTACGACGGGTTCTTCAGAAATTTTAGGCTGACAAACCTGATCGTTGTCCTGTGGGGAAGCTGTTTGTTCCTGACAGATGGACTAGTAGAGTGATTTCTGAGGTTCACTGTTCTGTGTTGGCTGGTCATCCTGGCATTTTTGGTACCAGAGACTTGGTTGGTAGGTCCTTTAGGTGGCCTTCTTTATCGCGTGATGTGCGTTTTTTTGTGCTGTCCTGTGGGACTTGTGCGCGGGCCAAGCCTTGTTGCTCCCGTGCTAGTGGGTTGCTTTTGCCATTGCCGGTCCCTGAGAGGCCCTGGACGCATATTTCTATGGATTTTATTTCCGATCTTCCTGTTTCCCAGAGGATGTCGGTTATCTGGGTTGTTTGTGACCGATTCTCTAAGATGGTTCATTTGGTGCCTTTGCCTAAATTGCCTTCTTCTTCTGATTTGGTTCCGTTGTTTTTTCAGCATGTGGTCCGTTTGCATGGTATTCCTGAGAATATTGTGTCCGACAGAGGTTCCCAGTTTGTCTCTAGGTTTTGGCGGGCCTTTTGTGCTAGGCTGGGCATTGATTTGTCTTTTTCTTCTGCATTTCATCCTCAGACAAATGGCCAGACCGAGCGTACTAATCAGACTTTGGAGACTTATTTGAGATGCTTTGTGTCTGCTGATCAGGATGATTGGGTGGCTTTTTTGCCATTGGCCGAGTTTGCCCTTAATAATCGGGCTAGTTCGGCTACTTTGGTTTCGCCTTTTTTTTTGTAATTTTGGTTTTCATCCTCGTTTTTCTTCTGGGCAGGTTGAGTCTTCTGACTTTCCTGGTGTGGATTCTGTGGTTGACAGGTTGCAGCAGATTTGGGCTCAGGTGGTGGACAATTTGGTGTTGTCTCAGGAGGAGGCTCAACGTTTTGCTAACCGACATCGCTGTGTTGGTTCCCGGCTTCGGGTTGGGGATCTGGTTTGGTTATCTTCCCGTCATGTTCCTATGAAGGTTTCTTCTCCTAAGTTTAAGCCTCGGTTTATTGGTCCTTATAGGATTTCTGAGATTATTAATCCGGTGTCTTTTCGTCTGGCGCTTTCGGCCTCTTTTGCTATCCATAATGTCTTCCATAGATCTTTGTTGCGGAAATATGTAGAGCCCGTTGTTCCCTCTGTTGATCCTCCGGCCCCTGTGTTGGTCGATGGGGAGTTGGAATATGTGGTTGAGAAGATTTTGGATTCTCATTTTTCGAGGCGGAAGCTTCAGTACCTTGTCAAATGGAAGGGTTATGGCCAGGAGGATAATTCTTGGGTTTCGGCCTCTGATGTCCATGCCGCTGATTTGGTTCGTGCCTTTCATCTTGCTCGTCCTGACCGGCCTGGGGGCTCTGGTGAGGGTTTGGTGACCCCTCCTCAAGGAAGGGGTACTGTTGTGAATTCTGCTCTTGGGCTCCCTCCGGTGGTTGTTGATGGTAATCCAGTTATTCCTGAGCAGCAGTCTTGGACAGGTGTTTCTGCTAATTGCAATTCGGACTGGGGTATATAGCTGTGCAGGACTCATTAGTCCTTGCCAGTAGTCAATGTTCCTTTGGAAGTGTTGGTCCTCTGCCTGGCCCCTCCTGCTTGCTGCCAATTCAGCTAAGATAAGTGTTTTCTTCATTTTTTTAGACACACTGCTGTGTGTTTATTTTCTGTGCTTATCTTGTTTCTATTTTGTTCCTGCTAGACTGTGCCTGTTGTTTTTCTCAGTCTAGTTGGACTCGCTGGAGTCGCAGATATACTCTCCTCATCTTTAGTTAGGTAGTGGAGTTTTTGTATTTTTCTGCTGTGGATATTTTGTAGTGTTTTATGCTGACCGCATAGTATCCTGTACTATCCTTTCCTATCTATGTAGAAGTGGCCTCCTTTGCTTATCCCTGTTCTCTGTCTACGTGTGTCTTTTCCTCTCCTACTCACAGTCATTATTTGTGGGGGGCTACCTATCCTTTGGGGGTCTACTCTGAGGCAAGAGAGTTTTCCTATTTCCATCTTTAGGGATATTTAGTCCTTAGGCTGTGTCGAGGTGTCTAGGTCTGGTTAGGCACGCCCCACGGCTACTTCTAGTTGCGGTGATAGGATCAGGGGTTGCGGTCAGTAAAGTTACCACTGCTCCAGCGAACGTCATTTCATGCTGCTCCAAGGCCACCTGATCATAACACTGGGCCCCCGACCAGGAGCCCATCCATTCTAGCCTGGGCCCCCTACCAGGAGCCCATCCATTCTAGCCTGGGCCCCCTACCAGGAGCCCATCCATTCTAGCCTGGGCCCCCTACCAGGAGCCCATCCATTCTAGCCTGGGTCCCCTACCAGGAGCCCATCCATTCTAGCCTGGGCCCCCTACCAGGAGCCCATCCATTCTAGCCTGAGTCCCCTACCAGGAGCCCATCCCTTCTAGCCTGGGCCCCCTACCAGGAGCCCATCCATTCTAGCCTGGGCCCCCTACCAGGAGCCCATCCATTCTAGCCTGGGCCCCCTACCAGGAGCCCATCCATTCTAGCCTGGGTCCCCTACCTGGAGCCCATCCATTCTAGCCTGGGTCCCCTACCAGGAGCCCATCCATTCTAGCCTGGGTCCCCTACCAGGAGCCCATCCATTCTAGCCTGGGTCCCCTACCAGGAGCCCATCCATTCTAGCCTGGGTCCCCTACCTGGAGCCCATCCATTCTAGCCTGGGTCCCCTACCAGGAGCCCATCCATTCTAGCCTGGGTCCCCTACCAGGAGCCCATCCATTCTAGCCTGGGTCCCCTACCTGGAGCCCATCCATTCTAGCCTGGGTCCCCTACCAGGAGCCCATCCATTCTAGCCTGGGTCCCCTACCAGGAGCCCATCCATTCTAGTCTGGGTCCCCTACCAGGAGCCCATCCATTCTAGCCTGGGTCCCCTACCAGGAGCCCATCCATTCTAGCCTGCGTTCCCTACCAGGAGCCCATCCATTTTAGCCTTCGTCCCCTACCAGGAGCCCATCCATTCTAGCCTGCGTCCCCTACCAGGAGCCCATCCATTCTAGCCTGCGTCCCCTACGAGCCCATCCATTCTAGCCTGGGTCCCCTACCAGGAGCCCATCCATTCTAGCCTTCGTCCCCTACCAGGAGCCCATCCATTCTAGCCTGGGTCCCCTACCAGGAGCCCATCCATTCTAGCCTGGGTCCCCTACCAGGAGCCCATCCATTCTAGCCTGGGTCCCCTACCAGGAGCCCATCCAATCCATTCAAGCCTGGGTCCCCTACCAGGAGCCCATCCATTCTAGCCTGGGCCCCCTACCAGGATCCCATCCATTCTAGCCTGGGCCCCCTACCAGGAGCCCATCCATTCTAGCCTGGGCCCCCTACCAGGAGCCCATCCATTCTAGCCTGGGCCCCCTACCAGGAGCCCATCCATTCTAGCCTGGGCCCCCTACCAGGAGCCCATCCATTCTAGCCTGGGTCCCCTACCAGGAGCCCATCCATTCTAGCCTGGGTCACCTACCAGGAGCCCATCCATTCTAGCCTGGGTCCCCTACCAGGAGCCCATCCATTCTAGCCTGGGTCCCCTACCAGGAGCCCATCCATTCTAGCCTGGGTCCCCTACCAGGAGCCCATCCATTCTAGCCTGGGTCCCCTACCAGGAGCCCATCCATTCTTGCCTGGGTCCCCTACCAGGAGCCCATCCATTCTAGCCTGGGTCCTCTACCAGGAGCCCATCCATTCTAGCCTGGGTCCTCTACCAGGAGCCCATCCATTCTAGCCTGGGTCCCCTACCAGGAGCCCATCCATTCTAGCCTGGGTCCCCTACTAGGAGCCCATCCATTCTAGCCTGGGTCCCCTACCAGGAGCCCATCCATTCTAGCCTGGACCCCCTACCAGGAGCCCATCCATTCTAGCCTGGGCCCCCTACCAGGAGCCCATCCATTCTAGCCTGGGCCCCCTACCAGGAGCCCATCCATTCTAGCCTGGGTCCCCTACCAGGAGCCCATCCATTCTAGCCTGGGTCCCCTACCAGGATCCCATCCATTCTAGCGTGGGTCCCCTACCTGGAGCCCATCCATTCTAGCCTGGGCCCCCTACCAGGAGCACATCCATTCTAGCCTCGGCCCCCTACCAGGAGCCCATCCATTCTAGCCTGGGCCCCCTACCAGGAGCCCATCCATTCTAGCCTGGGCCCCCTACCAGGAGCCCATCCATTCTAGCCTTCGTCCCCTACCAGGAGCCCATCCATTCTAGCCTGGGTCCCCTACCAGGAGCCCATCCATTCTAGCCTTCGTCCCCTACCAGGAGCCCATCCATTCTAGCCTGGGTCCCCTACCAGGATCCCATCCATTCTAGCGTGGGTCCCCTACCTGGAGCCCATCCATTCTAGCCTGGGCCCCCTACCAGGAGCCCATCCATTCTAGCCTGGGCCCCCTACCAGGAGCCCATCCATTCTAGCCTGGGCCCCCTACCAGGAGCCCATCCATTCTAGCCTGGGCCCCCTACCAGGAGCCCATCCATTCTAGCCTGGGCCCCCTACCAGGATCCCATCCATTCTAGCCTGGGTCCCCTACCAGGAGCCCATCCATTCTAGCCTGGGTCCCCTACCAGGAGCCCATCCATTCTAGCCTGGGCCCCCTACCAGGAGCCCATCCATTCTAGCCTGGGCCCCCTACCAGGAGCCCATCCATTCTAGCCTGGGCCCCCTACCAGGAGCCCATCCATTCTAGCCTGGGCCCCCTACCAGGAGCCCATCCATTCTAGCCTTCGTCCCCTACCAGGAGCCCATCCATTCTAGCCTTCGTCCCCTACCAGGAGCCCATCCATTCTAGCCTTCGTCCCCTACCAGGAGCCCATCCCTTCTAGCCTGGGCCCCCTACCAGGAGCCCATCCATTCTAGCCTGGGCCCCCTACCAGGAGCCCATCCATTCTAGCCTGGGCCCCCTACCAGGAGCCCATCCATTCTAGCCTGGGCCCCCTACCAGGAGCCCATCCATTCTAGCCTGGGCCCCCTACCAGGAGCCCATCCATTCTAGCCTGGGCCCCCTACCAGGAGCCCATCCATTCTAGCCTGGGCCCCCTACCAGGAGCCCATCCATTCTAGCCTGGGTCCCCTACCAGGAGCCCATCCATTCTAGCCTGGGTCCCCTACCAGGAGCCCATCCATTCTAGCCTGGGTCCCCTACCAGGAGCCCATCCATTCTAGCCTGGGTCCCCTACCAGGAGCCCATCCATTCTAGCCTGGGTCCCCTAAAAGGAGCCAATCCATTCTAGCCTGGGCCCCCTACCAGGAGCCCATCCATTCTAGCCTGGGTCCCCTACCAGGAGCCCATCCTTTCCAGCCTGGGTCCCCTACCAGGAGCCCATCCATTCTAGCCTGGGTCCCCTACCAGGAGCCCATCCATTCTAGCCTGGGTCCCCTACCAGGAGCTCATCCATTCTAGCCTGGGTCCCCTACCAGGAGCCCATCCATTCTAGCCTGGGTCACCTACCAGGAGCCCATCCATTCTAGCCTTGGTCCCCTACCTGGAGCCCATCCATTCTAGCCTGGGCCCCCTACCAGGAGCCATCCATTCTAGCCTGGGCCCCCTACCAGGAGCCCATCCATTCTAGCCTGGGTCCCCTACCTGGAGCCCATCCATTCTAGCCTGGGTCCCCTACCTGGAGCCCATCCATTCTAGCCTGGGTCCCCTACCAGGAGCCCATCCATTCTAGCCTGGGCCCCCTACCAGGAGCCCATCCATTCTAGCCTGGGCCCCCTACCAGGAGCCCATCCATTCTAGCCTGGGCCCCCTACCAGGAGCCCATCCATTCTAGCCTGGGCCCCCTACCAGGAGCCCATCCATTCTAGCCTTCGTCCCCTACCAGGAGCCCATCCATTCTAGCCTGGGTCCCCTACCAGGAGCCCATCCATTCTAGCCTGGGTCCCCTACCAGGAGCCCATCCATTCTAGCCTGGGTCCCCTACCAGGAGCCCATCCATTCTAGCCTGGGTCCCCTACCAGGAGCCCATCCATTCTAGCCTGGGCCCCCTACCAGGAGCCATCCATTCTAGCCTGGGCCCCCTACCAGGAGCCCATCCATTCTAGCCTGGGTCCCCTACCAGGAGCCCATCCATTCTAGCCTGGGTCCCCTACCAGGAGCCCATCCATTCTAGCCTGGGTCCCCTACCAGGAGCCCATCCATTCTAGCCTGGGTCCCCTAAAAGGAGCCAATCCATTCTAGCCTGGGCCCCCTACCAGGAGCCCATCCATTCTAGCCTGGGTCCCCTACCAGGAGCCCATCCTTTCCAGCCTGGGTCCCCTACCAGGAGCCCATCCATTCTAGCCTGGGTCCCCTACCAGGAGCCCATCCATTCTAGCCTGGGTCCCCTACCAGGAGCTCATCCATTCTAGCCTGGGTCCCCTACCAGGAGCCCATCCATTCTAGCCTGGGTCACCTACCAGGAGCCCATCCATTCTAGCCTTGGTCCCCTACCTGGAGCCCATCCATTCTAGCCTGGGCCCCCTACCAGGAGCCATCCATTCTAGCCTGGGCCCCCTACCAGGAGCCCATCCATTCTAGCCTGGGTCCCCTACCTGGAGCCCATCCATTCTAGCCTGGGTCCCCTACCTGGAGCCCATCCATTCTAGCCTGGGTCCCCTACCAGGAGCCCATCCATTCTAGCCTGGGCCCCCTACCAGGAGCCCATCCATTCTAGCCTGGGCCCCCTACCAGGAGCCCATCCATTCTAGCCTGGGCCCCCTACCAGGAGCCCATCCATTCTAGCCTGGGCCCCCTACCAGGAGCCCATCCATTCTAGCCTTCGTCCCCTACCAGGAGCCCATCCATTCTAGCCTGGGTCCCCTACCAGGAGCCCATCCATTCTAGCCTGGGTCCCCTACCAGGAGCCCATCCATTCTAGCCTGGGTCCCCTACCAGGAGCCCATCCATTCTAGCCTGGGTCCCCTACCAGGAGCCCATCCATTCTAGCCTGGGCCCCCTACCAGGAGCCATCCATTCTAGCCTGGGCCCCCTACCAGGAGCCCATCCATTCTAGCCTGGGTCCCCTACCTGGAGCCCATCCATTCTAGCCTGGGCCCCCTACCAGGAGCCCATCCATTCTAGCCTGGGCCCCCTACCAGGAGCCCATCCATTCTAGCCTGGGCCCCCTACCAGGAGCCCATCCATTCTAGCCTGGGCCCCCTACCAGGAGCCCATTCATTCTAGCCTGGGCCCCCTACCAGGAGCCCAGCCATTCTAGCCTGGGTCCCCTACCAGGAGCCCATCCATTCTAGCCTGGGTCCCCTACCAGGAGCCCATCCATTCTAGCCTGGGTCCCCTACCAGGAGCCCATCCATTCTAGCCTGGGTCCCCTACCAGGAGCCCATCCATTCTAGCCTGGGTCCTGTTATGTAGGCAATCCAGTGACACAGTGTGCCAGCAATCAGAGCACATACAGTGATCTGACA
The DNA here is from genome assembly GCF_032444005.1 of Ranitomeya imitator. Lineage (NCBI taxonomy): Eukaryota > Metazoa > Chordata > Amphibia > Anura > Dendrobatidae > Ranitomeya > Ranitomeya imitator. Next base: position 119,176,584 of record NC_091290.1, on the reverse strand, counting down.
ATAACCCAAAAAACAATAGAACGAGCTCTGAGACGTGGAATCTCTGTAGACCGCAATACCTGAACCTATCCTAAACACAACTAAAGGCAGCTGTGGATTGCGCCTGACACTACCTATGCAACTCGGCACAGCCTGAGGAGCTGACTAGCCTGAAGATAGAAAAACAAGCCTGACTTGCCTCAGAGAAATACCCCAAAGGAAAAGGCAGACCCCCACATATAATGACTGTTAGCAAGATGAAAAGACAAACGTAGGGATGAAATAGATTCAGCAAAGTGAGGCCCGATATTCTAGATAGAGCGAGGATAGCAAAGAGAACTTTGCAGTCTACAAAAAACCCTAAAGCAAAAAACCACGCAAAGGGGGCAAAAAGACCCACCGTGCCGAACTAACGGCACGGCGGTACACCCTTTGCGTCTCAGAGCTTCCAGCAAAACGAATTGACAAGCTGGACAGAAAAAGTAGCAACAAAAGCAAAGAAGCACTTATCTAAGAAGAGCAGCAGGCCACAGGAAAGATCCAGAAGCTCAGATCCAACACTGGAACATTGACAAGGAGCAAGGAAGACAGAATCAGGTGGAGTTAAATAACAAAGCAGCCAACGAGCTCACCAGAACACCTGAGGGAGGAAGCTCAGAAGCTGCAGTACCACTTGTGACCACAGGAGTGAATTCAGCCACAGAATTCACAACAGTACCCCCCCCTTGAGGAGGGGTCACCGAACCCTCACCAGAGCCCCCAGGCCGACCAGGATGAGCCACATGAAAGGCACGAACAAGATCTGGAGCATGGACATCAGAGGCAAAAACCCAGGAATTATCTTCCTGAGCATAACCCTTCCATTTAACCAGATACTGGAGTTTCCGTCTAGAAACACGAGAATCCAAAATTTTCTCCACAATATACTCCAATTCCCCCTCCACCAAAACCGGGGCAGGAGGCTCAACAGATGGAACCATAGGTGCCACGTATCTCCGCAACAACGACCTATGGAATACATTATGTATGGAAAAGGAGTCTGGGAGGGTCAGACGAAAAGACACAGGATTGAGAATCTCAGAAATCCTATACGGACCAATAAAACGAGGTTTAAATTTAGGAGAGGAAACCTTCATAGGAATATGACGAGAAGATAACCAAACCAGATCCCCAACACGAAGTCGGGGACCCACACGGCGTCTGCGATTAGCGAAAAGTTGAGCCTTCTCCTGGGACAAGGTCAAATTGTCCACTACCTGAGTCCGGATCTGCTGCAACCTGTCCACCACAGAATCCACACCAGGACAGTCCGAAGACTCAACCTGTCCTGAAGAGAAACGAGGATGGAACCCAGAATTGAAGAAAAATGGAGAGACCAAGGTAGCCGAGCTGGCCCGATTATTAAGGGCGAACTCAGCCAACGGCAAAAAGGACACCCAATCATCCTGGTCTGCAGAAACAAAACATCTCAGATATGTTTCCAAGGTCTGATTGGTTCGTTCGGTCTGGCCATTAGTCTGAGGATGGAAAGCCGAGGAAAAAGATAGGTCAATGCCCATCCTACCACAAAAGGCTCGCCAAAACCTTGAAACAAACTGGGAACCTCTGTCAGAAACAATATTCTCAGGAATGCCATGCAAACGAACCACATGCTGGAAGAACAAAGGCACCAAATCAGAGGAGGAAGGCAATTTAACCAAGGGCACCAGATGGACCATTTTAGAAAAGCGATCACAGACCACCCAAATGACTGACATCTTTTGAGAAACGGGAAGGTCAGAAATGAAATCCATCGAAATATGTGTCCAAGGCCTCTTTGGGACCGGCAAGGGCAAAAGCAACCCACTGGCACGTGAACAGCAGGGCTTAGCCCTAGCACAAATCCCACAGGACTTCACAAAAGTACGTACATCCAGTGACAGAGATGGCCACCAGAAGGATCTAGCCACTAACTCTCTGGTACCAAAGATTCCAGGATGACCAGCCAACACCGAACAATGAAGTTCAGAGATAACTTTACTAGTCCACCTATCAGGGACGAACAGTTTCTCCGCCGGACAACGATCAGGTTTATTTGCCTGAAATTTTTGCAACACTCGCCGCAAATCAGGGGAGATGGCAGACACAATGACTCCTTCCTTGAGGATACTCACCGGCTCTGATGAACCCGGAGAGTCGGGCACAAAACTCCTAGACAGAGCATCCGCCTTCACATTTTTAGAGCCCGGAAGGTACGAAATCACAAAATCGAAGCGGGCAAAAAAATAACGACCAACGGGCCTGTCTAGGAATCAAGCGCTTGGCAGACTCGAGATAAGTAAGGTTCTTATGATCAGTCAATACCACCACGCGATGCTTAGCTCCTTCAAGCCAATGACGCCATTCCTCGAATGCCCACTTCATGGCCAGCAACTCTCGGTTGCCCACATCATAATTACGCTCAGCAGCCGAAAACTTCCTGGAAAAGAAAGCACATGGTTTCAACACTGAGCAACCAGAACCTCTCTGTGACAAAACCGCCCCTGCTCCAATCTCAGAAGCATCAACCTCGACCTGGAACGGAAGAGAAACATCTGGTTGACACAACACAGGGGCAGAACAAAAACGACGCTTCAACTCCTGAAAAGCTTCCACAGCAGCAGAAGACCAATTAACCAAATCAGCACCCTTCTTGGTCAAATCGGTCAATGGTTTGGCAATGCTAGAAAAATTACAGATGAAGCGACGATAAAAATTAGCAAAGCCCAGGAACTTTTGCAGACTTTTCAGAGATGTCGGCTGAGTCCAATCCTGGATGGCTTGGACCTTAACCGGATCCATCTCGATAGTAGAAGGGGAAAAGATGAACCCCAAAAATGAAACTTTCTGCACACCGAAGAGACGCTTTGATCCCTTCACAAACAAAGAATTAGCACGCTGGACCTGGAAAACCATTCTGACCTGCTTCACATGAGAGTCCCAATCATCTGAGAAGATCAAAATGTCATCCAAGTAAACAATCAGGAATTTATCCAGATGCTCACGGAAGATGTCATGCATAAAAGACTGAAACACAGATGGAGCATTGGCAAGTCCGAACGGCATCACTAGATACTCAAAATGACCCTCGGGCGTATTAAATGCAGTTTTCCATTCATCTCCTTGCCTGATTCTCACCAGATTATACGCACCACGAAGATCTATCTTAGTGAACCAACTAGCCCCCTTAATCCGAGCAAACAAGTCAGATAACAATGGCAAGGGATACTGAAATTTAACAGTGATTTTATTAAGAAGGCGGTAATCAATACACGGTCTCAGCGAACCATCCTTCTTGGCTACAAAGAAGAACCCTGCTCCCAGTGGTGATGACGATGGGCGAATATGTCCCTTCTCCAGGGATTCCTTCACATAACTGCGCATAGCGGCGTGTTCAGGCACGGATAAATTAAATAATCGACCTTTTGGGATTTTACTACCAGGAATCAAATTGATAGCACAATCACAATCCCTATGCGGAGGTAGGGCATCGGACTTGGGCTCTTCAAATACATCCTGATAATCAGACTAGAACTCTGGGACCTCAGAAGGAGTGGATGACGAAATAGACAAAAATGGAACATCACCATGTACCCCCTGACAACCCCAGCTGGATACCGACATAGAGTTCCAATCCAATACTGGATTATGGGTTTGCAGCCATGGCAACCCCAACACGACCACATCATGCAGATTATGTAGCACCAGAAAGCGAATAACTTCCTGATGTGCAGGAGCCATGCACATGGTCAGCTGGGTCCAGTACTGAGGTTTATTCTTGGCCAAAGGTGTAGCATCAATTCCTCTCAACGGAATAGGACACCGCAAAGGCTCCAAGAAAAACCCACAACGTTTAGCATAATCCAAATCCATCAGATTCAGGGCAGCGCCTGAATCCACAAATGCCATGACAGAATACGATGACAAAGAGCATATCAAGGTAATGGACAGAAGGAATTTGGATTGTACAGTACCAATGACGGCAGACCTATCGAACCGCTTAGTGCGCTTAGGACAATCAGAAATAGCATGAGTGGAATCACCACAGTAGAAACACAGACCATTCAGACGTCTGTGTTCTTGCCGTTCAACTCTGGTCATAGTCCTATCGCACTGCATAGGCTCAGGTTTAATCTTAGACAATACCGCCAATTGGTGCACAGATTTACGCTCGCGCAAGCGTCGACCGATCTGAATGGCCAAAGACATAGACTCATTCAAACCAGTAGGCATAGGAAAACCCACCATGACATCCTTAAGAGCCTCAGAGAGACCCTTTCTGAACAAAGCTGCCAGCGCAGATTCATTCCACAGAGTAAGTACTGACCACTTCCTAAATTTCTGACAATATACTTCTATATCATCCTGGCCCTGGCACAAAGCCAGCAAATTTTTCTCAGCCTGATCCACTGAATTAGGCTCATCGTAAAGTAATCCGAGCGCCAGGAAAAACGCATTGACATTACTCAATGCAGGGTCTCCTGGCGCAAGAGAAAATGCCCAGTCCTGAGGGTCGCCGCGCAAAAAAGAAATAATAATCAAAACCTGTTGAATAGGATTACCAGAAGAATGAGGTTTCAAGGCCAGAAATAGCTTACAATTATTTTTGAAATTAAGAAACTTAGTTCTATCACCAAAAAACAAATCAGGAATAGGAATTCTTGGTTCTAACATAGATTTCTGATCAATAGTATCTTGAATCCTTTGTACATTTGTAACGAGATTATCGATTGAAGAGCACAGACCCTGAAAATCCATGTCCACACCTGTGTCCTGAAACACCCAAATGTCTAGGGGAAAAAAAAGACTGAACACAGAGCTGAGAAAAAAAAATGATGTCAGAACTTCCTTTTTCCCTCTATTGAGAATCATTAGGTTGGCTCCTTGTACTGTTATGTAGGCAATCCAGTGACACAGTGTGCCAGCAATCAGAGCACATACAGTGATCTGACAATAACCCAAAAAACAATAGAACGAGCTCTGAGACGTGGAATCTCTGTAGACCGCAATACCTGAACCTATCCTAAACACAACTAAAGGCAGCTGTGGATTGCGCCTGACACTACCTATGCAACTCGGCACAGCCTGAGGAGCTGACTAGCCTGAAGATAGAAAAACAAGCCTGACTTGCCTCAGAGAAATACCCCAAAGGAAAAGGCAGACCCCCACATATAATGACTGTTAGCAAGATGAAAAGACAAACGTAGGGATGAAATAGATTCAGCAAAGTGAGGCCCGATATTCTAGATAGAGCGAGGATAGCAAAGAGAACTTTGCAGTCTACAAAAAACCCTAAAGCAAAAAACCACGCAAAGGGGGCAAAAAGACCCACCGTGCCGAACTAACGGCACGGCGGTACACCCTTTGCGTCTCAGAGCTTCCAGCAAAACGAATTAACAAGCTGGACAGAAAAAGTAGCAACAAAAGCAAAGAAGCACTTATCTAAGCAGAGCAGCAGGCCACAGGAAAGATCCAGAAGCTCAGATCCAACACTGGAACATTGACAAGGAGCAAGGAAGACAGAATCAGGTGGAGTTAAATAACAAAGCAGCCAACGAGCTCACCAGAACACCTGAGGGAGGAAGCTCAGAAGCTGCAGTACCACTTGTGACCACAGGAGTGAATTCAGCCACAGAATTCACAACAGGGTCCCCTACCAGGAGCCCATCCATTCTAGCCTGGGCCCCCTACCAGGAGCCCATCCATTCTAGCCTGGGCCCCCTACCAGGAGCCCATCCATTCTAGCCTGGGTCCCCTACCAGGAGCCCATCCCTTCTAGCCTGGGCCCCCTACCAGGAGCCCATCCATTCTAGCCTGGGCCCCCTACCAGGAGCCCATCCATTCTAGCCTGGGCCCCCCTACCAGGAGCCCATTCATTCTAGCCTGGGTCCCCTACCAGGAGCCCATCCTTTCTAGCCTGGGTCCCCTACCAGGAGCCCATCCATTCTAGCCTGGGTCCCCTACCAGGAGCCCATCCATTCTAGCCTGGGTCCCCTACCAGGAGCCCATCCATTCTAGCCTGGGTCCCCTACCAGGAGCCCATCCATTCTAGCCTGGGCCCCCTACCAGGAGCCCATCCATTCTAGCCTGGGTCCCCTACCAGGAGCCCATCCTTTCTAGCCTGGGTCCCCTACCAGGAGCCCATCCATTCTAGCCTGGGTCCCCTACCTGGAGCCCATCCATTCTAGCCTGGGTCCCCTACCAGGAGCCCATCCCTTCTAGCCTGGGCCCCCTAACAGGAGCCCATCCATTCTAGCCTGGGCCCCCTACCAGGAGCCCATCCATTCTAGCCTGGGCCCCCCTACCAGGAGCCCATCCATTCTAGCCTGGGTCCCCTACTAGGAGCCCATCCTTTCTAGCCTGGGTCCCCTACCAGGAGCCCATCCATTCTAGCCTGGGTCCCCTACCAGGAGCCCATCCATTCTAGCCTGGGTCCCCTACCAGGAGCCCATCCATTCTAGCCTGGGTCCCCTACCAGGAGCCCATCCATTCTAGCCTGGGTCCCCTACCAGGAGCCCATCCATTCTAGCCTGGGCCCCCTACCAGGAGCCCATCCATTCTAGCCTGGGCCCCCTACCAGCAGCCCATCCATTTTTAGCCTGGGCCCCCTACCAGGAGCCCATCCATTCTAGCCTGGGCCCCCTACCAGGAGCCCATCCATTCTAGCATGGGTCCCCTACCAGGAGCCCATCCATTCTAGCCTGGGTCCCCTACCAGGAGCCCATCCATTCTAGCCTGGGTCCCCTACCAGGAGCCCATCCATTCTAGCCTGGGTCCCCTGCCAGGAGCCCATCCATTCTAGCCTGGGCCCCCTACCAGGAGCCCATCCATTCTAGCCTGGGTCCCCTACCAGCAGCCCATCCATTCTAGCCTGGGCCCCCTACCAGGAGCCCATCCATTCTAGCCTGGGTCCCCTACCAGCAGCCCATCCATTCTAGCCTGGGTCCCCTGCCAGGAGCCCATCAATTCTAGCCTGGGTTCCCTGCCAGGAGCCCATCCATTCTAGCCTGGGCCCCCTACCAGGAGCCCATCCATTCTAGCCTGGGCCCCCTGCCAGGAGCCCATCCATTCTAGCCTGGGCCCCCTGCCAGGAGCCAATCCATTTTAGCCTGGGCCCCCTGCCAGGTGCCCATCCATTCTAGCCTGGGCCCCCTGCCAGGAGCCCATCCATTCTAGCCTGGGTCACCTGCCAGGAGCCCATCCATTCTAGCCTGGGTCCCCTGCCAGGAGCCCATCCATTCTAGCCTGGGTCTCCTGCCAGGAGCCCATCCATTCTAGCCTGGGTCTCCTACCAGGAGCCCATCCATTCTAGCCTGGGCCCCCTTCCAGGAGCCCATCCATTCTAGCCTGGGCCCCCTACCAGGAGTCCATCCATTCTAGCCTGGGTCACCTACCAGGAGCCCATCCATTCTAGCCTGGGTCCCCTACCTGGAGCCCATCCATTGTAGCCTGGGCCCCCTACCAGGAGCCCATCCATTCTCGCCTGGGCCCCCTACCAGGAGCCTATCCATTCTAGCCTGGGCCCCCTACCAGGAGCCCATCCATTCTAGCCTGGGTCCCCTACCAGGAGCCCATCCATTCTAGGCTGGGTCCCCTACCAGGAGCCCATCCATTCTAGCCTGGGCCCCCTACCAGGAGCCCATCTATTCTAGCCTGGGCCCCCTGCCAGGAGCCCATCCATTCTAGCCTGGGTCCCCTACCAGGAGCCCATCTATTCTAGCCTGGGTCCCCTACCAGGAGCCCATCCATTCTTGCCTGGGCCCCCTACCAGGAGCCCATCCATTCTAGCCTGTGTCCCCTACCAGGAGCCCATCCATTCTAGCCTGGGTCCCCTACCAGGAGCCCATCCATTCTAGCCTGGGTCCCCTACCAGGAGCCCATCCATTCTAGCCTGGGTCCCCTACCAGGAGCCCATTCATTCTAGCCTGGGTCCCCTACCAGGAGCCCATCCATTCTAGTCTGGGCCCCCTACCAGGAGCCCATCCATTCTAGCCTGGGCTCCCTACCAGGAGCCCATCCATTCTAGCCTGGGCCCCCTACCAGGAGCCCATCCATTGTAGCCTGGGCCCTCTACCAGGAGCCCATCCATTCTAGCCTGGGTCCCCTACCAGGAGCCCATCCATTCTAGCCTGGGTCCCCTACCAGGAGCCCATCCATTCTAGCCTGGGTCCCCTACCAGGAGCCCATCCATTCTAGCCTGGGCCCCCTACCAGGAGCCCATCCATTCTAGCCTGGGTTCCCTACCAGGAGCCCATCCATTGTAGCCTGGGCCCTCTACCAGGAGCCCATATATTCTAGCCTGGGCCCTCTACCAGGAGCCCATCCATTCTAGACTGGGTCCCCTACCAGGAGCCCATCCATTCTTGCCTGGGCCACCTACCAGGAGCCCATCCAACTATTTAATATCATCTGATTGTATGTGGAGTAACCAGTTCACCTATATGTGTCATCTATAGGTATTTACATTATATATACATATATATCCTTTGCACGGCTATTTTTATTGATTTGCTCCTTACTTGATTATTGCGTTTGTGCGTGGTACTAGTGTTGCCTTTCTTTTTTCATTGTATCTTTTTTACTGTTGTTTGTATTGTTGTATTTATATACTCTTTTAGACTTTTTCTCTAATAAAATTGTTCAATTTTAGCTCGTGTCCATTTTTTGTTGATTTTCTTAATATACTGGGAGCAACAGTTGTGATACAATCCGTTTTCTCTGCTGCAGATCTAGCAGAGCACTGAAGGCTGAGCCCTGTATAACCCCACCCACACCACTGATTGGCTGCTTTCTGTGTGCGCTGTGCATAAATCTGCCTATCAGTGCTTGGGGCGTGGCTGAACCAGGAGGCATGAGACATCTAGTCCTGTAATGATAATCTCCTGCTGCTAAAACACTGATTGTATTGAAAGAAAAACATACAACCTAGTAAGTGACACATCGCTGTAATCGGGGTCTCTGTCCCTATGTATTTCTGCTCTAAGATTACACAGTAAAAACCTGCTGACGGATTTCCTTCTAATTGCCACTTACAAAGTGGTCACTTTCTTTTATTAATAGCCCTGCTAATAAAAGAAGAAAAAAAAATCTGTTTTTGACTCTGTAACCCCTGAAACCTTTTACTCTCTTTTAAGAAAAAAAAAATAATTGCAGCATTTGCAGCCTGGAGACTGCGCTTTCTTCCATCAGACACAGTACGAGTGTCATTAGTTGGATGCAATCTTCTTCGCCCCGGACATTAACAGTCTCTAATGTTCTGTTTAAACGTCTTCTAAATAATCTGCGCTTCTGCAGATTGTAGAAAAAAAGGAGGCGAGATTAACCCATCGTGGTGAATGATGGAACAAAGCATGATGTGTGATTGTTCTTGACCTTCACTGGTCATAGGCACTGCTGCCCTCTAGTGGCCAAAAGGAATATCTATCTATCTATCTATCCTATCTATCTATCTATCTATCTATCTGTCTGTCTGTCTGTCTGTCTGTCTGTCTGTCTGTCTATCTAATCTATCTATCTATCTTTTTTTATGATATATATAAAATATATAGTATATAATTGTTAATTTTTTCTAGTGAAACGAGATAGATTTCCCACTTGAGTCACATGCTCTGCACTGTTATTTGATTTATAGCGGACGGATCACAAACCAGTATGTGCAGGCAGTTTTAGCTAACCTGGATGAAAATTCAAGTCTTTTTTTTTTTACTTATCTGTGTCCTGTTGATCTCCTCGTTAGGCTGTTTGATGTCGGGGGACAGCGATCAGAACGGAAGAAGTGGATCCACTGTTTTGAAGACGTGACAGCGATCATCTTTTGCGTGGCGCTCAGCGGGTACGATCAGGTCCTTCATGAAGACGAGACCACGGTAAGTGTCAGACGTTATCCCCAAGAATATGTTTTCAATAAAAACTTTTATTATGTTACCAGCCGAAGAATTGATTTAAAGGGGTTGTTCCCTTTCAATGAAATGTTTCTCCTGGTTGCAGTTTGCCATAAAATACCAAGCGAGGCACGTTGTACTTTCCTTCCCGGGGTGTCTGGCATTGACACCGTCAGCGTGAGACATCATCAGTGAGTTCAGCCGCCCTAGTAATCCAACAGGAACAACCCCTTTAAATACTGCTCCGAAGGCTGAGACAATGGTCTGGATCCTGCATGTGTCAATGATTTGACTTTATGACTTTGTTCACATTTGTGCGTCGTATACGTTTTGTTTTTGTGCAGGAGAAATGAAATAATCTTTTCCGTATAGATATATGCCTCCTTTTCATGCACCTGGGGGTCTTTAGAAGTACACGTGTGGTGGGCATGTCGCACGTTGGCTGCAAAATGACCACAGAACCACTAATGTGTTAACACTGACACTAATTTATTACATTTTAATGAGAAAAAAAAATCAATTTTCATACAATTCGAGCCAAAAATCCCGATGTTTTCAGTGGAGTTGCATTATTTCCATTCCTGGTGATTTAGGACACCTATAGGTAGTAGGTGCTGGGAACTCCCAGCTCACCGCTGTACAAACCTTCGCTCCGCCGGTAATACCTCTGCAGCAGTCACTTAATTCAATATCAATTTGATGTAATAATAGTGTCTACAGGATGCAATTTTCCTGCAGCTGTCACAGGCTTTTGCGAGCTCTCCAAGGTAAAGGTTTAGTCCGGGACGTGCAAAATCGGCCGTGTATCTAATACTTATTTTCCCCACTGTGCACGTTTCCCACCTACAAAGAATGGAGAGGTCTGTAATGTTTATTGTAGCTACACTTCACCTGTGAGAGACAGAATCTAAAGATGAAATCCAGAAAATCACATTGTAGGAATTTTACATAATTAATTTGCTTTTTATGACGTGAAATAAGTATTTGATACAATAGAAAAACAGAACTTAATATTTGGTACAGAAACCTTTGTTTGCAGTTACAGAGGTCAGACGTTTCCTGTATTTCTTGACTACGTTTGCACACACTGCAGCAGGGATATTGGCCCCCTCCTCCATACAGATCTTTTAGGTTTGAGGGCTGTCACTGGGCAATATTGAGTTTTAGCTCCCTCCAAAGATTGTCTATTGGGTTCAGGTCTGGAGACTGGCTAGGCCACTGCGGGACCTTGTAATGCTTCTTACAGAGCCACTCCTTAGTTGTCCTGTCTGTATGTTTTGGGTCATTGTCATGCTGGAAGACCCAGCCACGACTCAAGTTCAATGCTCTTACTGAAGAAAGGAGGTTGTTGGCCAATATGATGTGATACATGACCACATCCTCCCTTCAATATGGTGCAGTCGTCCTGTCCCCTTTTCACAAATATACCCCTAAAGTCTGATGTTTCCCCCACCATGCTTCACAGTTGGGATTATGTTCTTGGGGTTGTACTCATCCTTCTTACTCCAAACACAGCAAGTGGTGTTGATACCAAAAAGGTCTATTTTGGCCTCATATGACCTTCTCCCATGTCTCCTATGGATCATCCAGATGTTCATTGGTGAACTTCAAACAGGCCTGGACATGTGCTGCGTGAGCAGGAGGACCTTGTGTGGCCTGCAGGATTTAATCCATCATGGCGTAGTGTGTTACTGACGATAATGTTTGAGACTGTGGTCCCAGCTCTCTCCAGGTCATTGACCAGGTCCTCCCATGTAGTTCTGGGATGATTCCTGACCTTCCTCAGAATCATTCTACCCCACGAGACGAGATCTTGCATAGAGCCCCAGACCGAGGAATATTGACAGTTATCTTGTGTTTCTTCCATTTTCTAATAATTATGCCAACAGTTGTTGCCTTCTCACCAAGCTGCTTGCCTATTGTCCTTTAGCCCATCCCAGCCTTGTGCAGGTCTATAATTTTGTCCCTGGTGTCCTTAGCTCTTTGGTCTTGGCCATGGTGGAGAGGTTGGAGTGTGATTGAGTGTGTGGACAGGGGTCTTTTATACAGGTAATGAGTTCAAACAGGTGCAATTAATACAGGTAATGAGTGCAGGGTAGGGGGTCGTCTTAAAGAAAAACTAACAGGTCTGTGAGATCCAGAATTCTTGCTGGTTGGTAGGTAGGAGATCAAATACTTTTTTATGCAATACAATGCAAATTAATTTTGTAAAGATCATACAATGTGATTTTCTGGATTTTATTTTTAGATTCTGTCTCTCACAGGTGAAGTGTACCTACGATAAAAATTACAGACCTCTCCATTCTTTGTAGGTGGGAAAACTTGAAAAAATCGGCAGTGTATCAAATACTTATTTTCCCCACTGTACATTGATGACTTTTTATCCTTAGGATAGCTCATCAATATCTGATTATGAGGGTGTAAACCCGACACCCTTTTAGATCAACTGTTTTCTATTGATCCAAATGTGCAATATCCCGCCGCGGCCATAATACACCGGCTGATTGGCGGGTGGTGCGCTAGGTTTAGCACCCGTACCAATTTGATATTGATGACCTTATAAAAGTTCTTGACAAGCCCTTTAAGTAACTTTCTCCACTAGGTAATATTATCGGGGCTACGTAGTCAACCATTTATTATAATCAGATGGCGATGGGGCTCTGGAAAAAGCTAGAGAGGCTTTATACTTTATTGCTGGTGCAGTCATAGGAGCGAGCCCCTGAACCCATCGATCCTAGTGCAATGAAACCTTACCAGCTGCCCGATGTATGCCTTCCCCATCCTCCTACAGAAGGGTGCCGCCTCATTCAGAAGTCCATATTTCACATGCATGCTCTACCCTTGTTTTTCCCGGATTGAACATTTCTCTATTATAGTCCATGGAGCTGTTCACGTCTTCACGGTGTTATTTTTATAGATGTAATATCCACCAAGAAAAGGGTTGTTTTTGATCCTAGTGACAGATAAAAATCATACAACCCCAATTTCAAAAAAGTTAAAAGAAAAGTGAACAAGAATCCAATGATCTGGAAATCTCTTGTAGCCGTATTTTATTCCCATTAGAACATAGATCACAGATCATAAGGTGAACGCTGGACATTTCTCCATTGGTGACCTCCGACCATCTTTGCTTCTGGGAGACTCTGCCTCTCTAACACTCTTTTCATACAATCATGTGACTTAGTCGAGTATCGACCCTCCAGCTTTTTTTTTTCATTAGTACCACTTACTTTTCCAGCCTTTTGTTAGCCCTGTCCCAACTTTGAGATGTGTTGCTGCCATGGATTTCTAAATTTGATATTTTTCCATTTCATTTGAAAAAAAATAAATTGACTTTGACCTTCTGATCTTTGTTCCGTGTCCTGTTGTGAAACTTCTGAGCTGTCAGCTCTTTCCCAATATTGGCAGCAGGGAGGCAGAATGTGATCCCTTACCGCTGACCATAGAGGGGATTCGGAGTTCTGCTCCGACTGCTGTGAAGATGTATTATAAAATCAAGTAGCTCTACATTTTGGACATTTACCTTTAAGAACGAATCTAACCTCACAGAACTAGTGAGAGGCCGCATTACAGCCATCTTTTTTGTGCCAAATTACCTTTAAATTGTCCTTGGAAAATGGCCGGTTACCTAGAAAGAAAAGGCTTTTGTGTTCCCTCGAAAGGCTATGCAAATCTCTTACATTGAACTGTGGATGGACCCTGCATACTGATCTGCGAGGATTCTGCGGAGGCGCATGTGATGTGTGACTGAGTAACAGGGGAATTTGGGAGTGAGCGCAGACAGGTCCAACGCTGCACTCCAATCCTGGATCCGATTCAGGCAGGTTGCCCGTTTCGCCCCATTTTCGGTGCATGGACTGTCCGTGGTCAGGATCACTCCGCTATGCATTGTCTCACGCCCTGTGAATTTCAGTGTAAGACACCTCATTAGTCAAAGATGCAAATGTGGCAAATTAATTTGCTTGTAGGACTTTCTCAGGTCTGCACACGCTGTACTTTTACTTGCAAGTACTTTTTTGTACTTTTACAAAAAGCAAGTTGTAACAGAGTTAGAAAGGATCGCAGGTAAATTACTGAGCGTTTTTATTCATCATTTATTGGACATGTGCTGGTAAAATCCAGGGATCACTAGTGATGAGTGAACATGGTTGGTGTTATCTAAGCATGCTCGGGTGCTAATCTTCTACGTGCTCGGATAATATGTCTGAGTCCCCGCAGCTGCATGTCCTGGTTGTTCGACAGCTGCAACACATGCAGGGATTGTTTAACAAACAGGGAATCCCTGCACGTATTGTGGCTGTCGAGCAGCCGCGGGGACTCGAACATATTTTTCAAGTCCGCCAAAGACACTCGGTTAGCCCCCGAGCATGCTCAGATAACACCTTATCCAAGCACGTTCACTAATCACTATACAGAGGTATGATACAACAGCTATAGAAGTCTATAGGAGCCTAATGTACCTCCAATAGTTAACAGCTGCCATGCGTTGGAAGAGATGTGAGCTCACTGCCTGAGCCCACATCAAAGGGAGGGAGGCCAACATCGGTGTACTATTACGCCCAATGTCGGAAAGGGGTTAAAGAGTCTTTATTGAGTTTTAGGATCGCTGCTTCCAATAGGTGGCGCTAGAGTTCTAGTTCTTTTTCTCTCTGAAAAGACAGTTGGCATGTTTAATTTCCCAGAGAAGCATGCATGGCTTATAAGTCTCCTCTCTCTGTCCTGCCAGGCTTGGCTTGTCACCCTCCACAAAGGGAAACATTATCCCTTAGATCGCAGCTAGAGGTCTCTCATACGTTGTACTGATGAGGGGCAACACTCAGAAACACTGTGCTTGCAAATTGAGATTCTGATTTGGCTTTTATGCCAAGTCATATGGCAAGGTTCGTTATTGAGTTTTAGGATCGCTGCTTCCAATTGGTGGTGCTGGAGATCTAGTCCTCTTCCTCCCTGAAAAGACAGTTTGCAGAGTAAACCTACAGACGCGTTTCCCAGCGGCTTCCTCCTGCCCCAGTTAGCTGACCGGTCTTTCCCAATGTGTGTACTACATAGGGAGACACCTGTCAGTCATGGAAGAGGGGCTGGGAGGCACCACATTGGAACACATCGGAGTGGTCTGCCGAGACACCTTCCCGAACTGTGAACCTACCCTTATTTTTAAAGGAATTGTACTCTTTGGACAATATCTTTTTTTGGTAGAAAATTCTCCAGGCAATAATTCGATAAAAGTATCATGATTCAGGGGCACGCAGAAATCAGCCATAACCTGGGCAAACAAAGTATCACAGTGGGCTATCAATGTAGTGCATGGACGTGCCGGATAGAGCAGAGTGAGACACGTCCATTGTAGTTCTGGCTATTAAATGAGTTTCCTAAACCATGAAACCCCACGTCTTGCCCCTATAGGTGGTAACGTAGGTTATATAAAGGGGTACACTTACCCCCAGAACTGGTCTATTGCAGATATAGTTATACTAATGTACAGGAGAAACCAACTACATCTGCTTACGTTTATTAATGCCCAAACTTTGTGGTAATTTAGAAGTTCAAGGTGTATGAAGATCCCTTTTCCACTATTCTTAATTTACCTTCTGTAAGGTTTGGGCCCTTACACACCAGCTGCACTGATTGGACAGTATGGAGAGCGTGTGGGGGACGCGCCCCAATTAGAGAGCGTGTGGGAGACGCACCCCAACTAGAGAGCATGTGATGGACACGGCCCCAACTAGAGAGCGTGTGGTGGGGACGCGCCCCAACTAGAGAGCATGTGGTGGACACGGCCCCAACTAGAGAGCGTGTGGGGGACGCGCCCCAACTAGAGAGTGTGTGGTGGGGACGCGCCCCAACTAGAGAGCATGTGGTGGACACGGCCCCAACTAGAGAGCGTGGTGGGGACGCGCCCCAACTAGAGAGCGTGTGGTGGGGACGCGCCCCAACTAGAGAGTGTGTGGTGGACACGGCCCCAACTAGAGAGCGTGTGGAGGACACGACCCCAACTAGAGAACATGTGGTGGACACGGCCCCAACTAGAGAGCGTGTGGTGGACACGGCCCCAACTAGAGAGCGTGTGGTGGACACGGCCCCAACTAGAGAGCGTGTGGTGGACACGGCCCCAACTAGAGAGCGTGTGGTGGACACGGCCCCAACTAGAGAGCGTGTGGTGGACACGGCCCTAACTAGAGAGCGTGTGGTGGACACGGCCCCAACTAGAGCGTGTGGTGGACTCGGCCCCAACTAGAGAGCGTGTGGTGGACACGGCCCCAACTAGAGAGCGTGTGGTGGACACGGCCCCAACTAGAGAGCGTGTGGTGGACGCGCCCCAACTAGAGAGCGTGTGGTGGACGCGGCCCCAACTAGAGAGCGTGTGGGGGACACGGCCCCAACTAGAGAGCGTGTGGGGGACGCGCCCCAACTAGAGAGCGTGTGGTGGACACGGCCCCAACTAGAGAGCGTGTGGGGGACGCGCCCCAACTAGAGAGCGTGTGGGGGACGCGCCCCAACTAGAGAGCGTGTGGTGGACACGGCCCCAACTAGAGAGCGTGTGGGGGACGCGCCCCAACTAGAGAGCGTGTGGGGGACGCGCCCCAACTAGAGAGCGTGTGGGGGACACTGCCCCAACCAGAGAGCGTGTGGGGGACGCGCCCCAACTAGAGAGCGTGGGGGACGCGCCCCAACTAGAGATCGTGTGGGTGACACTGCCCCAACTAGAGAGCGTATGGTGGACACGGCCCCAACTAGAGAGCGTATGGTGGACACGGCCCCAACTAGAGAGCGTATGGTGGACACGGCCCCAACTAGAGAGCGTATGGTGGACACGGCCCCAACTAGAGAGCGTGTGGTGGACACGGCCCCAACTAGAGAGCGTGTGGTGGACACGGCCCCAACTAGAGAGCGTGTGGTGGACACGGCCCCAACTAGAGAGCGTGTGGTGGACACGGCCCCAACTAGAGAGCGTGTGGTGGACACGGCCCCAACTAGAGAGCGTGTGGTGGACACGGCCCCAACTAGAGAGCGTATGGTGGACACGGCCCCAACTAGAGAGCGTGTGGTGGACACGGCCCCAACTAGAGAGCGTGTGGTGGACACGGCCCCAACTAGAGAGCGTATGGTGGACACGGCCCCAACTAGAGAGCGTATGGTGGACACGGCCCCAACTAGAGAGCGTGTGGTGGACACGGCCCCAACTAGAGAGCGTATGGTGGACACGGCCCCAACTAGAGAGCGTATGGTGGACACGGCCGCAACTTGCAATACTCAGTTGTAGTCATACATTTATTGGAGAAGTAACAGGAATGGCACAACTTGGAGTTCTAAGAAAAGATGCTCCATGAATTTCTTGGGAGGACAAATATTTGCCAAAGCAGACCTGTCCGAAGTGGTGACTGCTCCTTTTTACTTATGATAATGGTTTACATATGATATTAGTTAATAAGTTTAGATCCTGATCAAACCCTGCATGAGCTACTGTAATACTTTTACTTAATTTGTGGAATCAAGTGGTTTGAAAATGAAATTATTTTTAGACTAAATCTGAATATTTACAATTTACAGCCGATAGTGATCGTCCACTGCTTAAAAAAAAATAAAATTGTGCCCATGGTGATCTTGATATAATAATAATAATAATAAAAATAACATACTTGCCTACTGGGCCCTCAATGCCGTGGTCAGATGGGGGCATTAGGGGCTGGTGATTGGCTGCAGCAGTCACCTAATTGGCTGCAGTGGGCACGCTCCATCCTGGAGGGAAGAAAAAGCCTGGAATTTTCTTGTCCAGATGGTATGTTGGGACAGCAGTCCCTTATATACCCCGCCCACATAGGAAGCAAGGAGACAAGCGGGGGGTAACAAGCAGCAGAACTGAGGAATGGTGGGGTTCGGTAGTTTGTGTGGTAGTTTAACGGCTATGAGCTCATTTTTATCAAAATGCAAAGTAGTGGACAGTCCCTTTAATCTCCATGCACTTTGCCCTGGTTGTGCATTGTTCGTGCCAAGTGTCTGGTCTGTACTTCCAATCATGTGTATATGGTGGTCATTCAATAAGCTGATGAAGAATGGACTCTCGACGTCCAAAATCCCAGTCCTTCACCGGATGGTGAATACCGGTAACCAAGGGTTTAAACAAAACTGAGCATGTTGTGTATGTTCTATACCGGGTTCCGGTGTGGCACCTCGTATTGATGATGTGCTATTTCTTGAACTAACCCCTCGCACTTACTTTGTATATACTGTTATAAAATGTACAAAAAAATAAAAAAATAAATGTTGATCCGGTCTGTTCCTCCCTCCTCTAATCCTGTTTCTCTTGGGTAATGACCTGCACCTTCCCCTGTGACCGAGAAGTAAAGCGGTCCTTTCGTCACTAACCGCACGCCGTCTCTGTTCCCGGTGTGACCTCTTCCGCCAGGTGTTGAGTTTGACTTTTTGGTTGCTTTGTGCCTCCTCTATTCACTTGCTTTCTGTTCTCATGGTCCTGCTGGGGAGTAACTCGCACCGCCTGCACGGTACTCTTTATCCAAACACCTCTGCGTCTTCAGCACTTTTCTTCCTCTGCCGTCCAGCCCTATCTAACACCGCTACTTATCCTGCAGAGAGAGCCTTCAAATTCAGCAGGTACGAAGCTTCATGTCTACATAGCATTAGCCGCAGGTGTTAGTGTCCTGTCCTGAAGGGCCTTGTCTTCTGCTCGTAGCCGGTGGCTTCATAGACTCCATTCCACATCCATCTCTGGTATTATTCTGTGAGCTCCAACCATATGTCCAAGCTCAACCCCAAACCACAATAACCTTCCAGTCTCTTGTTCGAATACTTATTTGTGCAAATTTTTTTTGTTCGAATTTGGAGCAAAAAGTCCAAATGATTTGACCCTCCGCATTACAGAAGGTGGTCTAAATTGACATGCTGTAGACTATAAATGTGCACGTCATTGTCAATTTTTGTGGATTTTATCTGCAGCATGTGGATGACCTTTGATAAAATCTTATGTACAGTAACACTACTGCAAACATCTGCAGTGTATCTGCCACAGGTGAACATGCCCTAAAGACAAGGCTTTTCCCAGGTCACTTGACACCTGTCTAATTCTCTATTAATGCCAGAACATGAAAATGTCCTAAACTAGACCGGTTTCACACGGACCTTGCTCAGATTGGAAGACCGACTGTAGCAAACTGTTTCTTACATGCCTATGAAGCAGATGGCTTACGTCAAGTCCCAGCAGCCAGGCCTTCCTACGCAAGAACGTCCCGTTTGTCACGGATGTGTGAAATTGGCCATAGTCATCTTGCACCGTTAGGATCTACTTGGCCTTTCTATCCCTTAGAAACTTGCCACCATTTTGCTCCGCATGATGCATGCAGTGATCTGGAAGGACACATCACATTCCGTGTTGTCCTCTGCGCGGCTCCTTCTGCTTCTACATAGAATCCTCCTCTGGTATTGGGGATATTACTTGCCAAATACTGAAATATAGAAATGTAGATACCTACAAGGTGGCAAGTATCTGGATATTGAGTTTTTAAGAGCCAGTGTGAATAGGTGCAGAGTAATGGGAAGAAAGAGACTCAGATGGGATCATAAGAGTTGACCATATGAGTGTTGGACGTTGAGAAGAACAAGTCAAACAAGTGTTAGAGGAAACGGGGTGAGGACGTAACGGGAGACGGGGTGAGGACGTGACGGGGTGAGGACGTAACGGGAGACGGGGGGTGAGGATGTAACGGAAGACGGGGGGTGAGGATGTAACGGGAGACGGGGGGGTGAGGATGTAACGGGAGACGGGGGTGAGGATATAACGGGAGACGGGGGGGTGAGGATGTAACGGGAGACGAGGGGTGAGGATGTAACGGGAGACGGGGTGAGGATGTAACGGGAGACAGGGGGTGAGGATGTAACGGGAGACGGGGTGAGGATGTAACGGGAGACGGGGTGAGGATGTAACGGGAGATGGAGTGAGGATGTAATGGGAGATGGGGGAAGGATGTAACGGGAGACAGGGGGCGAGGATGTAACGGGAGACGGGGTGAGGATGTAACGGGAGACGGGGTGAGGATGTAATGGGAGACGGGGTGAGGCTGTAACGGGAGACGGGGTGAGGCTGTAACGGGAGACTGGGTGAGGATGTAACGGGAGACGTGGTGAGGATGTAACGGGAGACGGGGTGAGGGCGTAACGGGAGACGGGGTGAGGACATAACGCGGTGAGGACGTAACGGGAGACGGGGTGACGACGTAACAGGAGACGGGGTCATGTCTATGGTAGAGTGGACGTTCTACAGTCTGCCGAATGTGGGAATGGGCCTACAATGATATTGTGGCAGAATGGGAACTGATTGCGTGGAAGAGTTGGCATGAGTGTCTGCATACACCGGACAGCATGAGCACAAGGTCCCAAAAGCCCCAGACATCACCCATAGTGCAGAGTAAGCATGACCGGGTCCTAGAAGCATGAGCATGAAGAAAGATGCAGAGAAGGGAAGACAGTGAACGCAGAAGGGGACAGACCACCCGGAGCCGGCTAGGCACGCTGGTGACACCAAACACTGCATGTGCTTCAGACATCAGTCCTTGCAGAGGAGCAGACACCTCGTACTGTGTAGCCGTAGCGGTCAGCTCTCGGGGCAGACCTGTTCGAGCCTGTGTGACGTGCGCCTCTCGTTTGTGTTACAGAACAGAATGCATGAATCCCTCAAACTATTTGACTCCATCTGTAACAACAAGTGGTTCACTGACACTTCCATCATCCTGTTCCTGAATAAGAAAGATATCTTCCAGGACAAAATCCGAAAATCTCCACTTTCTATCTGCTTTCCGGAATACACAGGTACACCCGCGACCACCAAAATGTCAGCATGCATCACGTTAATCATCGTGACCTTTACTGCCCAGAAAATTAACAAGAATTAGCTTGAAATTGAAAATCAAAATCTTAGGTCACGTGTTCCCTTAATGTGCACCTGCCTCTAGGGCACGGTGAAGGCAGCCATGATGTAACCATAACCTACACCCCCATGAAGGCTTGGTGCAATCTTCTAATGATTGCGAATACGTCTTGTCTCTTCAAATGTGCAAAACGTCAAAATGCACAGTGTGCAGTCTTGTATAGCATGCAGGATTGGCCAGTTCTCCAAAGATCGTCTATTGCTCCTCGCATGCAAAGGGCATTGAGGGTAGACGAAAAAGCACCTCATGCCAAGGCAGAATTGGGATCCACCCTACTGCACGAGACCTGAAAAGTCAGATTTTTCCATGGGTGTAAGAGCTACATGCCATCCTGCAAGGCAGCAGGCACCCTTGCTTGATCACGGGGACAGC
The DNA here is from genome assembly GCF_032444005.1 of Ranitomeya imitator. Classification (NCBI taxonomy): domain Eukaryota; kingdom Metazoa; phylum Chordata; class Amphibia; order Anura; family Dendrobatidae; genus Ranitomeya; species Ranitomeya imitator. The sequence continues at coordinate 119,155,397 of NC_091290.1, read as the reverse complement.
TCCCTGCGTATGGGCCCTTGTGTATCACCATGTGGCCCCCATCCACATTATCTAAATCAGTAGGGGTTACTTAAGCCCACTGGGATTAGTTATCCGGATAGATCGAGCTGGTGCAAACGATACTGGTCAGGGGTTATGAATAGATTGCCATTTGGACAAGAAACAGAGTAACCAAACTTTTTATACAGGTCCTTCTCAAAAAATTAGCATGTAGTGTTAAATTTCATTATGTACCATAATGTAATGATTACAATTAAACTTTCATATATTATAGATTCATAATCCACCAACTGAAATTTGTCAGGTCTTTTATTGTTTTAATACTGATGATTTTGGCATACAACTCCTGATAACCCAAAAAACCTGTCTCAATAAATTAGCATATCAAGAAAAGGTTCTCTAAACGACCTATTACCCTAATCTTCTGAATCAACTAATTAACTCTAAACACATGCAAAAGATACCTGAGGCTTTTATAAACTCCCTGCCTGGTTCATTACTCAAAACCCCCATCATGGGTAAGACTAGCGACCTGACAGATGTCAAGAAGGCCATCATTGACACCCTCAAGCAAGAGGGTAAGACCCAGAAAGAAATTTCTCAACAAATAGGCTGTTCCCAGAGTGCTGTATCAAGGCACCTCAATGGTAAGTCTGTTGGAAGGAAACAATGTGGCAGAAAACGCTGTACAACGAGAAGAGGAGACCGGACCCTGAGGAAGATTGTGGAGAAGGACCGATTCCAGACCTTGGGGAACCTGAGGAAGCAGTGGACTGAGTCTGGTGTGGAAACATCCAGAGCCACCGTGCACAGGCGTGTGCAGGAAATGGGCTACAGGTGCCGCATTCCCCAGGTAAAGCCACTTTTGAACCATAAACAGCGGCAGAGGCGCCTGACCTGGGCTACAGAGAAGCAGCACTGGACTGTTGCTAAGTGGTCCCAAGTACTTTTTTTCTGATGAAAGCAAATTTTGCATGTCATTCGGAAATCAAGGTGCCAGAGTCTGGAGGAAGACTGGGGAGAAGGAAATGCCAAAATGCCTGAAGTCCAGTGTCAAGTACCCACAGTCAGTGATGGTGTGGGGTGCCATGTCAGCTGCTGGTGTTGGTCCACTGTGTTTCATCAAGGGCAGGGTCAATGCAGCTAGCTATCAGGAGATTTTGGAGCACTTCATGCTTCCATCGGCTGAAATGCTTTATGGAGATGAAGATTTCATTTTTCAGCACGACCTGGCACCTGCTCACAGTGCCAAAACCACTGGTAAATGGTTTACTGACCATGGTATTACTGTGCTCAATTGGCCTGCCAACTCTCCTGACCTGAACCCCATAGAGAATCTGTGGGATATTGTGAAGAGAAAGTTGAGAGACGCAAGACCCAACCCTCTGGATGAGCTTAAGGCCGCTATTGAAGCATCCTGGGCCTCCATAACATCTCAGCAGTGTCACAGGCTGATTGCCTCCATGCCACGCCGCATTGAAGCAGTCATTTCTGCCAAAGGATTCCCCACCAAGTATTGAGTGCATAACTGAACATTATTATTTGTTGGTTTTTTTGTTTGTTATTAAAAAACACTTTTATTTGATTGGATGGGTGAAATATGCTAATTTATTGAGACAGGTTTTTTGGGTTATCAGGAGTTGTATGCCAAAATCATCAGTATTAAAACAATAAAAGACCTGACAAATTTCAGTTGGTGGATAATGAATCTATAATATATGAAAGTTTAATTGTAATCATTACATTATGGTAAATAATGAAATTTAACACTATATGCTAATTTTTTGAGAAGGACCTGTAGAAGGTTGAAACTATTAAGGGATATATCTTAATTTCTGTAAAAAAAATGCATATAATTGTCTTCCAAACCCGTTCTCCTCCTGTTTGCCTGCTTTTGGCTGCATTGTTATCAGAACATACACGTTTGGAGTACAGATGATGGCAGTGATGGGTCAGCAGACAGGATGTGACCCACCACTGCCATCATCCGTACTCCATATGAGGACGATCTGATATCAGTGCAGCTGACAGCAGGCAAATTAAAGGATGAAAACCGGGGTTTGAAAGACCGTTTTATGCATCTTTTTTTTTTTTTTTTAACATAAATTAAGAAAAATTCTTTAATAGTTTCAACCTTTCCATCCTTTACATTTTTAAGGATGAAGGTGGCAAATAGACTGGCGCTTCATAACTTCCATGTTAGAAAAAAAATATTAAAAAACAAAAATGAAAGTTTAATTACTTTTTAATATTTTAACACCTTACCTTAATACCTTTATAGAATAAACTTTCCAGCCACCCGAGGGATTCCTGGTAGTACTAGGTGTCCATGCATGGTAATACGGCAGTGCTAGCTAGGTAGTGCGAGATTTTCATAAATGAGCCAAAGTAAAAGCTGAGCAGTTTCCTCTAGGACAGGCGATTTCTCTGCGCACCTCCCTCTGATCACATCGCTTAGCTGTGCATGGTGTATTCTATCTATGTGCTCCCTGATTATGTGTGATGGAACCTATTTATGAAGAAACCTGCTGCTCTCTCCTCTCTTGCAGGTCCTAATTCATTCACTGAGGGTATAGCCTACATTCAGCATCAATACGAGAGCCGGAACAAGTCTCCGAACAAGGAGATATACACGCACGTCACCTGCGCTACCGATACCAACAATATCCAGTTTGTGTTTGACGCCGTCACAGATGTCATCATTGCCAATAACTTGCGTGGTTGCGGCTTGTACTGATTTGCCGTCTCTGTGAAATGATTGCCCGGTGGGCTCCTGTATGGAGAGGTTTCTTTTTTCCCTGCTGGACACCTCGGTGCCATATCCGTACATGCCTTAGGTGCGCACAGTGTTTGCCGGCTTGTTGCGCACACACCGTCGCCGTGGGCACGTGCCGCACATCCACCGTGCGCAGCTCGGATTATCTGTTCACTCGTTTATTCAAAGCCGACGTTGTGCCTTATACTGAGCTACTCTCCATGCGAGAACCTCTTTATCTCAAGGCCTGTTCACAAGAAGCAACTACTACTGCCCAGATCTCAATCCGACAAGCGTCCTTGGATAGAATCGTTCATGAAGATTTCCTTAAGTAGATGTATTTCAAACGTTGCGTTTTTGCAAAATGTTGTGTTTTTGCAAAACGTAAAAAAAGCAACATGACCATAACCTGTGAATCATTAAAAAAACCGTTTATGGCTTTGCGCGAAACGGAACGATTGCCGATCATAACAATATGACCGCTTGCAAACGTCTTCACGTAAATGGGCCTCGTATTTAATTGTACAGTTGTATTCATCTATTTATACAATGTGTTAAATATGGCTTCAGTATTTGTGCCACGCGATCCCATAAAACATCCCTTTTCCCTTTTTTATTAAATTAAGTGCCAAATTCCCCGTCAGGTTCTGCTAGGTTCTTGCTCCTGTGATTTGTGATCTAATAAATTTAGTGGTTCGTATCGATACCTGCGCTTGCACAAATCTCCGTTCCTTTTTCTAAAGTTGCGGGAGGAGTAGGATGGAGGATCCCGGCTTTGCCATCTAAAACTGCTGCCAATTATGACTTTATTACTGTATGTGCGGAATTTCGGGACCCATTGTGAAATTCCCGCCATTGTGTATGTTAATAAAGTTTTAAAACACTACGCTATGAAGAGTGTGATCTGTGTGTTATAGTCGCGGCGCCCTCCGGTGTTCCTGGTGATGATGTGCTGCTGATTGTACTGTTAGGGAATGGGGGTGGGGGGTGATCTGTAATGTTTTATTTCTTTGTGAAATATCCGTGTAGTGATAGATGAACCTCTGGGATACGCAGGATACCGTTCTGTAACGCCCAATTAACTACAACCCTTAATTGTGACCTTTCAGACAACTCTGAGCAGTAATCTGCAGTAGTTATAGTAAAACTATTACTTTCCCTCCCCAGATTCAGTGCCGGCTCCCTATCACTGCCCTGTCTGTTTTTGGCTTGCAGCGTTAACATCACGCTGCCAGGGCTGCAGCCAATCACTAATTGGCCGCAGCTCTGTTAATGTGATGTCAACACTGAAGACCAACCACAGAGACCGTGCAGCGGTGGAGAGCCGGCACTGCATCTGAGGACAGTAAGTAATAGTTTTTTTTATAACTACTGCCATAGTTTTCTGAAGGGAAAAGGAGCACCCCAAGTACCGTAGATATATTGTGTTATGTCTAATGCAGGGCACTGAAAGGGGAGGAGTGAAGCATAAAATGCCATACAATACAACCCATATATTCAGTCGCTCTACTGTAATAATAGTATATTTTTTAATATTAAAACTGATACAACGTCCCTTGCGCTTTAAGGGGTTGTCCATTTTAAAATATTATTAGCCCATTGGCTCACACTTATAAAATAACTGTTTTTCCTCTCCCTCCCTGGTCCACTGATACCTTGTTGACGCTGCTCCAGTCTTTGTTACCACTGCAGTCTATCAACAGCACTGCAGCCAATCACTGAGCACAGCAGCTCTGCCAATGAGGACCCAGCCTATGGGCTAATCATATCTAAAATGGGACAACCCCTTAAAACCGAAAGTCAGATAACCTTAAGCGGTATACATGGGGTACCACCGTTATACAAATGCCCTAAAGTGCCAAAAAAATAAATAAAATGGTGGCAAAGGAATTCCTAATTCTGTGGGGTCACACGACTCCTCTCAGCCAGTTGGCCATTCTGAAGTGCATCATGTGATGGAGTCTGTAACCACTGGCTTTGAGAAGTCATAAAGTGCATATTGCAGTCTCATATGACCACACACAGTCAGGACCTGTTTGCCAATTTTGATGTTTAGCTCATGCGTAAAAAGCCCTGTCCTTGCGCCAGGTTATTTTTAAGCAGCTTCTATTGATGGCACCAAGAACTGAATGTGCAGAAAATTCTCAGTAGGAGGACCCAGGACCCGCGTCATTCGTAGGATGCACTTTATTAATAGAAATCCCATCTACTTAATGGAGAAGTCTTGATATTCCCGGGGGCTGCTGTCACTTGGTTAGTTTGGGCGTGCCCACAATTGCTGCATTGATATCGAGTGGTCGCTGGGCAGCTGGTCAAGACGCTGACAATGTCCTAAGCTGCAGATTGCTGCATGTTAATCAGCCAAGTGTTGGCTCCCACCGCGATCTCCCCGTACTAGACTAGAACCAGGGAGAGGACTTCACCCGATCTCAGGGACATCTGATTCTCCTAAAAGATTTAACTTAAAGCTCTTCACTTTATTCTTGTAGAAACCTCAATAATCCGACATAACGAGAACTTCTCACCAGGATCAGGCTAGGTTCACACCTATAGGGCTGAAGAAAAACGATGGCATTTTGCAGTACTAGCAAAGTAAACGAGATTTATAGAACCTTGTGCACATATTGCTTTTTTTTTTTCCTTGCTGATTTGAACAACCAAAGCATTTTTTTCTTCTTCAAATCTATGGAAAAAATGCAAGTAGAACACACGTATTTTATACATTGCTTCTCATGCCAATGCGCTTTTGTTTTTTGCAGCAGAAGAATTTTCTGCGCATAGACATACAGTGCTCTACGACGAGTTTATGGCAGAATCCCACTAAAAACTGTGTTGTGTTTTGTTTTTTAGCATCAATACCTAAGTGGGATGCTTTATTATGTTAGTCAATAAAGAAATGCCATCTTGATGCAACCCATTCCAAGCAGCTTGAAAACAAGTACGGTAATATTAAGAGGTGTTAGCGAAAGTGGAGCAGAACCCAAGTAGCGCGTTTCACTTCTGTGCTTTGTCTGGGGGTGGCCACTGGGTTCAGAATCACCCCCTGATGAAGCACGTACGCAAAACGCACGCCAGGTAATGATGGCCACCTGCGATATGCACCTCTTATTGGAACATCTCACCTTATTTGTTTTTACCCCTATTGATGTTTATTGTTTTAAGATATCATTTCCTTATTGATGGTTTCCTATTGATTGTAGGCATCTGTTGTATGCTTTTATAGTGGAAAATGAATAGATATTATTATACCTGTTCTAGTAAAACATAAATAGTATATTAATTATACCATCATGTAAATCAAATGATAAATTCCCTTTAATATCTATCAAAGTGGTGAGTTTCTGTAGCATCTGACACCAAAGATTATATTTTTACCGTTGCGATACTCCTATACTGACATGTGCTGGTTGTCTTCATCAGACGCATAGGAAACTCAGGAGCTGAAATCGCTGCTGATGCCGTATCTGCTATTGTCCGCTGTTGTCTGCCGCCGCCGCGGCTTCTATGTGCTGTGTTATTGGGAGAACAGCCACCATTGATCCGGTTTACGTCCTACTCCGATAATTCCTGATAATGTGCTGCTGGGTCTACTCTTAACGTCTACAATCATTTCTAACCTTGACTCTCCTCTTTGGTTGATGATTATGACTACTATTACATCACACAGTGTCCCCTCCTTGGGTTCTATTGTATGACTCTTGCTACATTCTTTTGCACATTATTGCTCCTGGTGTATTGGGTTGTCCTCAGGGTCTTCAGGCCACTTGTACCTTGCGCACACTAAAAGCAAAATTCTTTGGTGAAAACGTAAAAATTCCCCTCTAATAACGTCTTCCTTTTTCTTTGTTTTACACTGGTAACCGTTCCTCTCTCCTCAGCCTAACTCCTTTTCTCCTTTTCTTTCTGTCTTCCATCTCCTGTCTCTCCTCCCTCTTTGCTGCAGAACCGAATGCACGAGTCTCTAATGCTCTTCGACTCCATTTGTAACAACAAGTTCTTCATTGACACATCAATCATCCTCTTCCTCAACAAGAAAGACCTGTTCGCCGAGAAGATCAAGAAGTCTCCTCTGACCATCTGCTTCCCAGAATACACAGGTGAGGAGAGAACACCGTTTTCTTTTTTTAAGACTATGACTTTGAGATATACTATAATGCAAATCTGTCACCAGGTTTTTACTATGTAATCTGAGTGTAGGACGATGTGGTGGCCGAGTTCCTGATTCCAGCGATGTATCACTTAGTGAGCTGCTTGCAAGCTTTCTCTTCTGCTGATCTAGTAGTGCTCTGAATGCTGAGCCCTGCCCACATCACTGATGTACATTTTGCACAGGCAAAAAAGCACCAATCAGTGGGGAGGGGAGTGGGGGGGCGTGGTTGGACTACAAGGCATCAAGTTTACTAGTCCTCTTGTGATCATTTCCTGCTGATAAAACTGTGATTTCAACAAACCTACACCAATCATCCCATTAGTTATACATCACTGGAATCCCGATCTCTGCCCCTACATTATACTGCTCTCAGATTAGGTGGCAAAAACCTAGTGACAGATTCCCTTTAAGGAGTTCTTTGCTCCTGGGTATATAAAGGTGCTTCTCACAAAATTAGAATATCATCAACAAGTTAATTTATTTCAGTTCTTCAGTACAAAAAAAGTGAAACTCATGTATTCTATAGAGTCATTACAAACAGAGTGATCTATGTCAAGTGTTTTTTTCTGTTAATGTTGATGATTATGGCTTACAGCCAATGAAAATCCAAAAGTCATTGTCTCACTTAAATTAGAATAATTAACAAAAACACCTGCAAAGGCTTCCTAAGCGTTAAAAAAGGTCCCTTAGTCTGTTTCAGTAGCTCCACAATCATGGGGAAGACTGCTGACTTGACAGATGTCCAGAAGGCAGTCACTGACACACTCCACAAGGAGAGTAATACACAAAAGGACATTGCTAAAGAAGCCGGCTGTTCACAGAGTGCTGTATACAAACATATTAATGGAAAGTTGAGTGGAAGGAAAAAGTGTGGTAGAAAAAGGTGCACAAGCAACCGGGATAACGGCAGACTTGAAAGGATTGTTAAGAAAAGGCCATCAAAAATTTGGATGAGATTCACAAGGAGTGGACTGCTGCTGGGGTCATTGCTTCACCACACATAGATGTATCCAGGACATGGGCTACAAGTGTCACATTCCCTGTGTCAAGCCACTCATGACCAATAGACAACGCCAGAAGCATCTTACCTGGGCCAAGGAGAAAAAGAACTGGACTGTGGCTCAGTGGTCCAAGATGTTGTTTTCAGATGAAAGTAAATTTTGCATTTCATTTAGAAATCAAGATCCCAGAGTCTGGAGGAAGAGTGGAGAGGCCACAATCCAAGCTGCTGGAGGTCTGGTGTGAAGTCTCCACAATCAGTGATGGTTTGGGGAGCCATGTCATCTGCTGGTGTAGGTCCACTGTGTTTTATCAAGACCAAGTCAGAGCAGCCGTCTATCAGGAAATTTTAGGGCACTTCATGCTTCCCTCTGCTGACAAGCTTTTTGGAGATGGAAATGTCATTCTCCAGCAGGACTTGGCCCCTGTCCACACTGCCAAAAGTACCAATACCTGGTTTACAAACAACAGTATCACTGTGCTTGATTGGCGGCAAACTCGCCTGACCTTAACCCTATAGAGAATCTATAGGATATTGTCAAGAGGAAGATGAGAGACACCAGACCCAACAATGCAGATGAGCTGAAGGCTGCTATCAAAGCAACCTGGGCTTCCATAACCCCTCAGCAGTGCCACAAGCTGATCACCTCCATGCCACGCCGCATTGATGCAGTAATTGATGCAAAACCAGCCCCGACAAAGTATTGAGGCATTTACTGAACATACATTTCAGTAGGCCGACATTTCTGATTTTAAAATCATTTTTCAAGCTGGTGTTATAAAGTATTCTAATTTACTGAGATAATGACTTTTGGGTTTTCATTGGCTGTAAGCCATAATCATCAACATTAACAGAAATAAACACGTGACATAGATCACTCTGTGTGTAATGACTATATAATATGAGTTTCACTTTTTGTATTGAAGAACTGAAATAAATTAACTTTTTGATAATATTCTAATTTAGTGAGAAGCACATGTATTTCTGATTTGGGACTGGTGTTTTATTAGGCTTTTTTATTGGGTATTGGGCATGTCTGTATTTTAAGATATTTGTGACGAGATCCGATGCTAAAGATTTAGTAAAACTTGAATGTTGCATTAAAGGGGTGAGCTCCTCATATATGAGTAATATACATAGTGCTTCTAAAAGCGCACATCTTTGCAATTTATTTATTAAATATCTTCTCCATTTTCAAAAACAAAAGACTTTCTTATTTTAGTTATTACCGCCTGTGGCTTTGGTTGCCAACCACTGATGCAGTCTTTCCGAGGTGGCCGATCTCCTAGCCTAGGACAGCAGCACTTAAATGCTCTTTTCCATAGAGCTTGTAAGTGCTGTGCTGAAGCTTGGCAGGTCCCTTGTGCTGCTGATGCTGGTAAGACTACAGCTCTGCCCACTTATGAGGCTCCATCGATGGAAAATAAAACATTTTGGCTCTCAGAATAAGATGATGCAATGCAATTATTAAACTCCTTAGAGTAGAATATAGAATATGCATGTCCACGTAGTATATTGCCCAGCCACATAGTATATTGCCCAGCCACATAGTATATTGCCCAGCCACGTAGTATATTGCCCAGCCACATAGTATATAGCAGAGCCACATAGTATATTGCCCAGCCACATAGTATATTGCCCAGCCACGTAGTATATTGCCCAGCCACATAGTATATAGCAGAGCCACATAGTATATTGCCCAGTCACGTAGTATATTAGCCAGCACAGAGCCACGTAGTATATTGGCCAGCACAGAGCCACGTAGTATAGAGACTTAAAAAAATAAATGAACATATACTCATCTATAGCCCGTTGAAGTCCTGCTATACTCACCATCCGCCGCCTTTCCCGCTCCTCACCATGCTCCTGGGCCAGCTTCATTGCAAGCTGCAGCTTCCGGTCCCAGGGCTGGTATGAACAGGACCTGTGATGACGCCGCGGTCACATGACCGTGACATCACGGCAGGTCCTTGTCGTACACCAGCCCTGGGATCGGAAGCTGCCGCTTGCAATGGAGCGGTCCCGGGAGCGTGGTGAGGAGCGGGAAAGGCGGCGGATGGTGAGTATAGCAGGTTTTTTGTTTTTTTTTATTATTTTTAACATGACATATTTTTACTATTGATGCTGCATAGGCAGCATCAATAGTAAATAGTTGGGGACACACAGGGTTAATAGCAGCGGTAACGGAGTGCGTTACACCGCAGGCCGTTACCGCTGCCATTAACCCTGTGTGAGCGGAGGGGATTACGGAGCGGGCGCCGGGCAGTGAGTGCAGGGGAGCGACTAATCGGACTGTGCCCGTCGCTGATTGGTCGCGGCAGCCATGACAGGCAGCTGCCGAGACCAATCAGCGAACGAATAACCGTGACAGGACAGACAGACAGACGGAAGTGACCCTTAGACAATTATGTATATATACATATATACATATACATACATACATACATACAGTGGGGCAAAAAAGTATTTAGTCAGTCAGCAATAGTGCAAGTTCCACCACTTAAAAAGATGAGAGGCGTCTGTAATTTACATCATAGGTAGACTTCAACTATGGGAGACAAACTGAGAAGAAAAAATCCAGAAAATCACATTGTCTGTTTTTTTAACATTTTATTTGCATATTATGGTGGAAAATAAGTATTTGGTCAGAAACAAGCAATCAAGATTTCTGGCTCTCACAGACCTGTAACTTCTTCTTTAAGAGTCTCCTCTTTCCTCCACTCATTACCTGTAGTAATGGCACCTGTTTAAACTTGTTATCTGTATAAAAATACATCTGTGCACACCCTCAAACAGTCTGACTCCAAACTCCACTATGGTGAAGACCAAAGAGCTGTCAAAGGACACCAGAAACAAAATTGTAGCCCTGCACCAGGCTGGGAAGACTGAATCTGCAATAGCCAACCAGCTTGGAGTGAAGAAATCAACAGTGGGAGCAATAATTAGAAAATGGAAGACATACAAGACCACTGATAATCTCCCTCGATCTGGGGCTCCACGCAAAATCCCACCCCGTGGGGTCAGAATGATCACAAGAACGGTGAGCAAAAATCCCAGAACCACGCGGGGGGACCTAGTGAATGAACTGCAGAGAGCTGGGACCAATGTAACAAGGCCTACCAAAAGTAACACACTACGCCACCATGGACTCAGATCCTGCAGTGCCAGACGTGTCCCACTGCTTAAGCCAGTACATGTCCGGGCCCGTCTGAAGTTTGCTAGAGGGCATTTGGATGATCCAGAGGAGTTTTGGGAGAATGTCCTATGGTCTGATGAAACCAAACTGGAACTGTTTGGTAGAAACACAACTTGTCGTGTTTGGAGGAAAAAGAATACTGAGTTGCATCCATCAAACACCATACCTACTGTAAAGCATGGTGGTGGAAACATCATGCTTTGGGGCTGTTTCTCTGCAAAGGGGCCAGGACGACTGATCCGGGTACATGAAAGAATGAATGGGGCCATGTATCGTGAGATTTTGAGTGCAAACCTCCTTCCATCAGCAAGGGCATTGAAGATGAAACGTGGCTGGGTCTTTCAACATGACAATGATCCAAAGCACACCGCCAGGGCAACGAAGGAGTGGCTTCGTAAGAAGCATTTCAAGGTCCTGGAGTGGCCTAGCCAGTCTCCAGATATCAACCCTATAGAAAACCTTTGGAGGGAGTTGAAAGTCCGTGTTGCCAAGCGAAAAGCCAAAAACATCACTGCTCTAGAGGAGATCTGCATGGAGGAATGGGCCAACATACCAACAACAGTGTGTGGCAACCTTGTGAAGACTTACAGAAAACGTTTGACCTCTGTCATTCCCAACAAAGGATATATTACAAAGTATTGAGATGAAATTTTGTTTCTGACCAAATACTTATTTTCCACCATAATATGCAAATAAAATGTTAAAAAAACAGACAATGTGATTTTCTGGATTTTTTTTTCTCAGTTTGTCTCCCACAGTTGAGGTCTACCTATGATGTAAATTACAGACGCCTCATCTTTTTAAGTGGTGGAACTTGCACTATTGCTGACTGACTAAATACTTTTTTGCCCCACTGTACATATATACATATACATACATACATATATATATATATATATACATATATACATACATCTAATATATAAAGCTGAATGTGTGTATGTATGTCCGGGATTGGCATCTGCACCGTCGCAGCTACAGCCACAAAATTTTTCACAGTCACACGTCTGGACCCCGAGAGTGTCACAGGCTATGTTGTGAGGCGAAATTTTAACCCCGCGCGTTCCAATTCACCAAACAATTTTGCCCCTATCTACATAATGGGGAAAAAGTGAAAGGAAAAGTGTTGGAGGCAAATTGACAGCCAGGAGGAGATGGCATACAGGTATATACTATACACAGGGGAGATGATATACAGCTATATATTATATACAGGGGAGATGACTTACAGGTATATACTATATACAGGGGAGATGACACACAGCAGGTATATATTATATACAGGGGAGATGACATACAGGTATATCTAATATATAAAGCTGAATGTGTGTGTGTGTATGTCCGGGATTGGCATCTGCACCGTCGCAGCTACAGCCACAAAATTTTGCACAGTCACACGTCTGGACCCCGAGAGCGTCATAGGCTATGTTAAAATAGCCACATAAAAGTCGAAACACAAAAGTCGCCGCCCAAAACTCGCCATGCGCAAAACACGCCACGTGCAAAACTAGGCTCACGCAAAACTCGCCACACGTGCAAAACTCACCTCATGGAAAACTCGCCACACGCGGAAAAATTGCCACATGCACAAAAGTTGCCTCACACAAAACTTGCACATACTCAAAACGCACCACACATAAAACTCGCCACGCGCAAAACTCGCCATGCGCAAAACTTGCTGCACACAACTTGCTACACTAACCTGTCACATGCAACTCAACATAAAAAGTTGCTACACGCATGTCGCCACACGCAACTCAACACACACAACTTGACACATGAAACTCGCCCTAAAACACACAAGTCTGGTATTATCCTTCAAAAATAAAAATCTGATTAATAAGCAGACAAACTACAAGAGCAACAACTGTACCATATATATGAAATACGGCAGCTGTCAGTCACATGACCTGTCTATTATGTGTATGTGTGAGCTAATATATACTGCCAGGGGGGAGGGCTTCCTGTTGGCTGGGGATTTAACAGGCTGCCAATTTAGCTTACAAATACTGAGGTAAAAATACTGAGCAAATAACGTGTGAACGAGGTCTAATACAGGAGGGGATGACATACAGATATATACTATATACAGGGGAGATGACACACAAATATATACTATATACAGGAGAGATGACACACAGGTATATACTATATACAGGAGGAGATGACACACACATATATACTATATACAGGAGGAGATGACACACAGGTATATACTACTATACAGGGGAGATGACATACAGGTACATACTATATACAGGGGAGATGACACACAGGTATACATATATACAGGAGATGACACACAGGTACATACTATATACAGGGGAGATGACACACACATATACTATATACAGGGGAGATGACACAGGCATATACTATATACAGGAGGAGATTACTTACAGGTATATACTATATACAGGAGGAGATGACATAAAGGTATATACTATATAAAAGAGATGACACATAGGTATATAGAGGAGGAGATGACATACAGCAGGTATATACTATATACAGGGGAGATGACATACAGGTACATACTATATACAGGAGATGACATACAAGTATATACTATATATAGGAGGAGATGACATACAGGTATATAGTATATACAGAAGAGATGACACAGGTATATACTATATACAGGAGGGGATGACATATAGCAGGTATATACACTATTTACAGGGGAGATGACATACAGGTATATACAGGAGATGACATACAGGTGTATACTATATATAAGGGAAAAATATACTGAGGGAAAAATGAGAGGTGTGAGGTGAAAATGAGGGGTGTGCGGTGAAAATGAAAAGGTGTGAGTGCAAAATGAGAGGAGTGAGGGGGAAAATAGTGGAGTGAGGGGGAAAATAGTGGAGTGAGGGGGAAAATAGTGGAGTGAGGGGGAAAATAGTGGAGTGAGGGGGAAAATAGTGGAGTGAGGGGGAAAATAGTGGAGTGAGGGGGAAAATAGTGGAGTGAGGGGGAAAATAGTGGAGTGAGGGGGAAAATAGTGGAGTGAGGGGGAAAATAGTGGAGTGAGGGGGAAAATAGTGGAGTGAGGGGGAAAATAGTGGAGTGAGGGGGAAAATAGTGGAGTGAGGGGGAAAATAGTGGAGTGAGGGGGAAAATAGTGGAGTGAGGGGGAAAATAGTGGAGTGAGGGGGAAAATAGTGGAGTGAGGGGGAAAATAGTGGAGTGAGGGGGAAAATAGTGGAGTGAGGGGGAAAATAGTGGAGTGAGGGGGAAAATAGTGGAGTGAGGGGGAAAATAGTGGAGTGAGGGGGAAAATAGTGGAGTGAGGGGGAAAATAGTGGAGTGAGGGGGAAAATAGTGGAGTGAGGGGGAAAATAGTGGAGTGAGGGGGAAAACAGTGGAGTGAGGGGGAAAACAGTGGAGTGAGGGGGAAAACAGTGGAGTGAGGGGGAAAACAGTGGAGTGAGGGGGAAAACGAGTGGAGTGAGGGGGAAAACGAGTGGAGTGAGGGGGAAAACGAGTGGAGTGAGGGGGAAAACGAGTGGAGTGAGGGGGAAAACGAGTGGAGTGAGGGGGAAAACGAGTGGAGTGAGGGGGAAAACGAGTGGAGTGAGGGGGAAAACGAGTGGAGTGAGGGGGAAAACGAGTGGAGTGAGGGGGAAAACGAGTGGAGTGAGGGGGAAAACGAGTGGAGTGAGGGGGAAAACGAGTGGAGTGAGGGGGAAAACGAGTGGAGTGAGGGGGAAAACGAGTGGAGTGAGGGGGAAAACGAGTGGAGTGAGGGGGAAAACGAGTGGAGTGAGGGGGAAAACGAGTGGAGTGAGGGGGAAAACGAGTGGAGTGAGGGGGAAAACGAGTGGAGTGAGGGGGAAAACGAGTGGAGTGAGGGGGAAAACGAGTGGAGTGAGGGGGAAAACGAGTGGAGTGAGGGGGAAAACGAGTGGAGTGAGGGGGAAAACGAGTGGAGTGAGGGGGAAAACGAGTGGAGTGAGGGGGAAAACGAGTGGAGTGAGGGGGAAAACGAGTGGAGTGAGGGGGAAAACGAGTGGAGTGAGGGGGAAAACGAGTGGAGTGAGGGGGAAAACGAGTGGAGTGAGGGGGAAAACGAGTGGAGTGAGGGGGAAAACGAGTGGAGTGAGGGGGAAAACGAGTGGAGTGAGGGGGAAAACGAGTGGAGTGAGGGGGAAAACGAGTGGAGTGAGGGGGAAAACGAGTGGAGTGAGGGGGAAAACGAGTGGAGTGAGGGGGAAAACGAGTGGAGTGAGGGGGAAAACGAGTGGAGTGAGGGGGAAAACGAGTGGAGTGAGGGGGAAAACGAGTGGAGTGAGGGGGAAAACGAGTGGAGTGAGGGGGAAAACGAGTGGAGTGAGGGGGAAAACGAGTGGAGTGAGGGGGAAAACGAGTGGAGTGAGGGGGAAAACGAGTGGAGTGAGGGGGAAAACGAGTGGAGTGAGGGGGAAAACGAGTGGAGTGAGGGGGAAAACGAGTGGAGTGAGGGGGAAAACGAGTGGAGTGAGGGGGAAAACGAGTGGAGTGAGGGGGAAAACGAGTGGAGTGAGGGGGAAAACGAGTGGAGTGAGGGGGAAAACGAGTGGAGTGAGGGGGAAAACGAGTGGAGTGAGGGGGAAAACGAGTGGAGTGAGGGGGAAAACGAGTGGAGTGAGGGGGAAAACGAGTGGAGTGAGGGGGAAAACGAGTGGCGTGAGGGGGAAAACGAGAGGCGTGAGGGGGAAAACGAGAGGCGTGAGGGGGAAAACGAGAGGCGTGAGGGGGAAAACGAGAGGCGTGAGGGGGAAAATGAGAGGCGTGATGGGAAAATAAGAGAAGTGAGGTGCTATAACTAACCACAGATATTTACTATGCCCAGGCAACGCCGGGTGTTGTGAATTCTGTGGCAGAGCTCCCTCCTGTGGTCACAAGTGGTACTTCGGCTGGTTCTCTCTGTGAGCTTCCGTTGGTGGAGGAAAGTGGTACTGCGGCTTCTGAGTTTCCTTCCTCAGGTGATGTGGTGAAGTCGTTAGGTGCTGCTCTATTTAACTCCACCTAGTGCTTTGATCCTGGCCTCCAGTCAATGTTCTAGTATTGGACCTGTTTCCTCCTGGATCGTTCCTGTGGCCTGCTGCTCTGCATAGCTAAGTTCCTCTTTGCTATTTGTTTGCTGCTTTTTTCTGTCCAGCTTGTCAATTTGTTTTTTACTGCTTGCTGGAAGCTCTGGGACGCAGAGGGTGTACCTCCGTGCCGTTAGTTCGGTACGGAGGGTCTTTTTGCCCCCTTTGCGTGGTTTTTGTAGGGTTTTGTGTTGACCGCAAAGTTACCTTTCCTGTCCTCGCTCTGTTCAGAAAGTTGGGCCTCCCTTTGCTAAATCTATTTCATCTCTACGTTTGTCTTTTCATCTTAACTCACAGTCATTATATGTGGGGGCTGCCTTTTCCTTTGGGGTATTTCTCTGAGGCAAGGTAGGCTTATTTTCTATCTTCAGGCTAGCTAGTTTCTCAGGCCGTGCCGAGTTGCATAGGGAGCGTTAGGCGCAATCCACGGCTGCCTTTAGTGTGGTTGGAGAGGATTAGGGATTGCGGTCAACAGAGTTCCCACGTCTCAGAGCTCGTTCTTGTTTTTTGGGTTATTGCCAGGTCACTGTATGTGCGCTGACCTCTATGTCCGTTGTGGTACTGAATTACCTTTCATAACAGTACTGGAGGCCCAAAGTACTAATGATTCCCAATAGAGGGAAAAAAGAAGTTCTGAGACCATTTTTTTTTCTTTGCACTGTGTTTTGCCTTTTTTTTCCCCTAGACATTTGGGTGTTTCAGGACACAGGTGTAGCAATGGACATTAGAAGTCTGTCTTCATGTGTGGATCAGCTCACGGCAAGAGTAAAAAGTATTCAAGACTTTGTGGTTCAGAATTTTATGTTAGAACCGAGAATTCCTATTCCTGATTTGTTTTTTGGAGATAGAACTAAATTTCTGAGTTTCAAAAATAATTGTAAACTATTTCTGGCTTTGAAACCTCGCTCCTCTGGTGACCCAGTTCAACAAGTTAGGATCGTTATTTCTTTTTTGCGTGGCGACCCTCAGGACTGGGCATTTTCTCCTGCGTCAGGAGATCCTGTATTAAGTAATATCGATGCATTTTTCCTGGCGCTCGGATTGCTGTACGATGAGCCTATTTCTGTGGATCAGGCAGAGAAGAATTTGCTGGCTCTGTGTGAGGGTCAGGATGAAATAGAGGTATATTGTCAGAAATTTAGAAAGTGGTCCGTACTCACTCAGTGGAATGAAGGTGCGCTCGCAGCTATTTTCAGAAAAGGTCTCTCTGAAGCCCTTAAGGATGCCATGGTGGGATTTCCTATGCCTGCTGGTCTAAATGAGTCTATGTCTTTGGCCATTCAGATCGGTCGACGCTTGCGCGAGCGTAAATCTGTGCACCATTTGGCAGTATTACCTGAGCTTAAACCTGAGCCTATGCAGTGCGATAGGACTTTGACCAGAGTTGAACGGCAAGAACACAGACGTCTGAATGGGCTGTGTTTCTACTGTGGTGATTCCACTCATGCTATCTCTGATTGTCCTAAGCGCACTAAGCGGTTCGCTAGGTCTGCCACCATTGGTACGGTACAGTCTAAATTTCTTCTGTCTGTTACCTTGATCTGCTCTTTGTCATCGTATTCTGTCATGGCATTTGTGGATTCAGGCGCTGCTCTGAATTTGATGGACTTGGAGTGTGCTAGGCGTTGTGGGTTTTTCTTGGAGCCCTTGCAGTGTCCTATTCCATTGAGAGGAATTGATGCTACGCCTTTGGCCAAGAATAAGCCTCAGTACTGGACCCAGCTGACCATGTGCATGGCTCCTGCACATCAGGAGGTTATTCGCTTTCTGGTGTTGCATAATCTGCATGATGTGGTCGTGTTGGGGTTGCCATGGCTACAAGTCCAAAATCCAGTATTCGATTGGAAATCCATGTCGGTGTCCAGCTGGGGTTGTCAGGGGGTACATGGTGATGTCCCATTTCTGACTATTTCGTCATCCACCCCTTCTGAGGTTCCTGAGTTCTTGTCTGATTACCGGGATTTATTTGATGAGCCCAAGTCTGATAATCTACCTCCGCATAGGGATTGTGATTGTGCTATCGATTTGATTCCTGGTAGTAAATTCCCAAAAGGTCGACTGTTTAATTTATCTGTGCCTGAGCACGCCGCTATGCGGAGTTATGTGAAGGAGTCTTTGGAGAAGGGGCATATTCGCCCGTCATCGTCGCCATTAGGAGCAGGGTTCTTTTTTGTAGCCAAGAAGGATGGTTCACTGAGACCTTGTATAGATTACCGCCTTCTAAATAAGATCACGGTTAAATTTCAGTACCCCTTGCCATTGTTATCTGATTTGTTTGCTCGGATTAAGGGGGCTAGTTGGTTCACCAAGATAGATCTTCGTGGTGCGTATAATCTTGTGCGTATTAAGCGAGGCGATGAGTGGAAAACTGCATTTAATACGCCCGAGGGCCATTTTGAGTATCTAGTAATGCCATTCGGACTTGCCAATGCTCCATCAGTGTTTCAGTCCTTTATGCATGACATCTTCCGAGAGTACCTGGATAAATTCCTGATTGTGTACTTAGATGACATTTTGATCTTCTCGGATGATTGGGAGTCTCATGTGAAGCAGGTCAGAACGGTGTTTCAGGTCCTGCGTGCTAATTCTTTGTTTGTGAAGGGATCAAAGTGTCTCTTTGGTGTTCAGAAGGTTTCATTTTTGGGGTTCATTTTTTCCCCTTCTACTATCGAGATGGACCCTGTTAAGGTCCAAGCCATCCATAATTGGACTCAGCCGACATCTCTGAAAAGTCTGCAAAAGTTCTTGGGCTTTGCTAATTTTTATCGTCGCTTCATCTGCAATTTTTCTAGTATTGCTAAACCATTGACCGATTTGACCAAGAAAGGTGCTGATTTGGTCAATTGGTCTTCTGCTGCGGTGGAAGCTTTTCAAGAGTTGAAGCGTCGTTTTTCTTCTGCCCCTGTGTTGTGTCAACCAGATGTTTCGCTTCCGTTCCAGGTCGAGGTTGATGCTTCTGAGATTGGAGCAGGGGCTGTTTTGTCGCAGAGAAGTTCTGATTGCTCGGTGATGAAACCATGCGCCTTCTTTTCCAGGAAGTTTTCCTGCTGAGCGAAATTATGATGTGGGCAATCGAGAGTTGCTGGCCATGAAGTGGGCATTCGAGGAGTGGCGTCATTGGCTTGAAGGAGCTAAGCATCGCGTGGTGGTCTTGACTGATCATAAGAACTTGACTTATCTCGAGTCCGCCAAGCGGTTGAATCCTAGACAAGCTCGTTGGTCGTTGTTTTTTGCCCGTTTTGACTTTGTGATTTCATGCCTTCCGGGCTCTAAAAATGTGAAGGCGGATGCTCTGTCTAGGAGTTTTGTGCCCGACTCTCCGGGTGTATCTGAGCCGGCGGGTATCCTCAAAGAGGGAGTAATTGTGTCTGCCATCTCCCCTGATTTGCGGCGGGTGCTGCAAAAATTTCAGGCTAATAAACCTGATCGTTGCCCAGCGGAGAAACTGTTTGTCCCTGATAGGTGGACGAATAAAGTTATCTCTGAGGTTCATTGTTCGGTGTTGGCTGGTCATCCTGGAATCTTTGGTACCAGAGAGTTAGTGGCTAGATCCTTTTGGTGGCCATCTCTGTCGCGGGATGTGCGTACTTTTGTGCAGTCCTGTGGGATTTGTGCTCGGGCTAAGCCCTGCTGTTCTCGTGCCAGTGGGTTGCTTTTGCCCTTGCCGGTCCCGAAGAGGCCTTGGACACATATCTCTATGGATTTTATTTCAGATCTTCCCGTCTCTCAAAAGATGTCAGTCATTTGGGTGGTCTGTGATCGCTTCTCTAAGATGGTCCATTTGGTTCCCTTGTCTAAATTGCCTTCCTCCTCTGATTTGGTGCCATTGTTTTTCCAGCATGTGGTTCGTTTACATGGCATTCCAGAGAATATCGTTTCTGACAGAGGTTCCCAGTTTGTTTCGAGGTTTTGGCGAGCCTTTTGTGGTAGGATGGGCATTGACTTGTCTTTTTCCTCGGCTTTCCATCCTCAGACTAATGGCCAGACCGAACGAACCAATCAGACCTTGGAAACATATCTGAGATGCTTTGTTTCTGCTGATCAGGATGACTGGGTGTCCTTTTTGCCTTTGGCTGAGTTCGCCCTTAATAATCGGGCCAGCTCGGCTACCTTGGTTTCACCGTTTTTCTGCAACTCTGGGTTCCATCCTCGTTTCTCTTCAGGGCAGGTTGAGTCTTCGGACTGTCCTGGTGTGGATACTGTGGTGGACAGGTTGCAGCAGATTTGGACTCATGTAGTGGACAATTTGACTTTGTCCCAGGAGAATGCTCAACGTTTCGCTAATCGCAGACGCTGTGTGGGTCCCCGACTTCGGGTTGGGGACTTGGTTTGGTTATCTTCTCGTCATATTCCTATGAAGGTTTCCTCTCCTAAGTTTAAACCTCGTTTTATTGGTCCGTATAGGATTTCTGAGGTTCTTAATCCTGTGTCTTTTCGTCTGACCCTTCCAGATTCTTTTTCCATACATAACGTATTCCATAGGTCATTGTTGCGGAGATACGTGGCACCTATGGTTCCATCTGTTGATCCTCCTGCCCCGGTTTTGGTGGAGGGGGAGTTGGAGTATATTGTGGAGAAGATTTTGGATTCTCGTGTTTCAAGGCGGAAACTCCAGTATCTGGTTAAGTGGAAGGGTTATGCTCAGGAAGATAATTCCTGGGTCTTTGCCTCTGATGTCCATGCTCCCGATCTTGTTCGTGCCTTTCATATGGCTCATCCTGGTCGTACTGGGAGCTCTGGTGAGGGTTCGGTGACCCCTCCTCAAGGGGGATAACTGTTGTGAATTCTGTGGCAGAGCTCCCTCCTGTGGTCACAAGTGGTACTTCGGCTGGTTCTCTCTGTGAGCTTCCGTTGGTGGAGGAAAGTGGTACTGCGGCTTCTGAGTTTCCTTCCTCA
This sequence comes from Ranitomeya imitator, assembly GCF_032444005.1. Lineage (NCBI taxonomy): Eukaryota > Metazoa > Chordata > Amphibia > Anura > Dendrobatidae > Ranitomeya > Ranitomeya imitator. The sequence goes on along the minus strand of NC_091290.1, from coordinate 119,134,322 downwards.
GGTGATGTGGTGAAGTCGTTAGGTGCTGCTCTATTTAACTCCACCTAGTGCTTTGATCCTGGCCTCCAGTCAATGTTCTAGTATTGGACCTGTTTCCTCCTGGATCGTTCCTGTGGCCTGCTGCTCTGCATAACTAAGTTCCTCTTTGCTATTTGTTTGCTGTTTTTTTCTGTCCAGCTTGTCAATTTGTTTTTTACTGCTTGCTGGAAGCTCTGGGACGCAGAGGGTGTACCTCCGTGCCGTTAGTTCGGTACGGAGGGTCTTTTTGCCCCCTTTGCGTGGTTTTTGTAGGGTTTTGTGTTGACCGCAAAGTTACCTTTCCTATCCTCGCTCTGTTCAGAAAGTTGGGCCTCCCTTTGCTAAATCTATTTCATCTCTACGTTTGTCTTTTCATCTTAACTCACAGTCATTATATGTGGGGGCTGCCTTTTCCTTTGGGGTATTTCTCTGAGGCAAGGTAGGCTTATTTTCTATCTTCAGGCTAGCTAGTTTCTCAGGCCGTGCCGAGTTGCATAGGGAGCGTTAGGTGCAATCCACGGCTGCCTTTAGTGTGGTTGGAGAGGATTAGGGATTGCGGTCAACAGAGTTCCCACGTCTCAGAGCTCGTTCTTGTTTTTTGGGTTATTGCCAGGTCACTGTATGTGCGCTGACCTCTATGTCCATTGTGGTACTGAATTACCTTTCATAACAGCCGGGCTCTTCAGCTAGTACATACATACATATACATACACACATACATACATACATACATACACACACATACATACATACATACACACACATACATACATACATACATACATATACACACATACATACACACACATACATGCATGCATACATACATACACACACACACACACATACATACATACATATACACACATACATATACACACATACATACGTATACATACATACATATACATACATACATATACATACATACATATACATACATACATATACATACATATACATACATACATACAAGATTCAAAGAAGCTTTATTGGCAGGACCAAATACATATCAGTTTTGCCAAAGCAAGTGTATAAAGGCAATAGGGATAGGTACTGTGGGGATGTTGGGTAGGAGCTGTAGGGAAGGTGGATGGGGGCAGATCCAGGGTGGGGGCTATAATCCATGGCATAGGGGAGGTGGATGGGGCAGATCCATTGTGGGGGCTATAGTCCATGGCATAGGGGAGGTGGATGGGGGCAGATCCAGGGTGGGGGCTATAGTCCATGGCATAGGGGAGGTGGATGGGGCAGATCCATTGTGGGGGGCTATAGTTCATGGCATCATAGTTCTCTTTCTCGCAGTCTATATACATATACATACATACATATACATACATACACACACATACATACACACACATACATACACACACATACATACATACATTCATACTCATACATGTACATACATATATACGTACATATACATGCAAGCATATACAGGTCCTTCTCAAAAAATTAGCATATAGTGTTAAATTTCATTATTTACCATAATGTAATGATTACAATTAAACTTTCATATATTATAGATTCATTATCCACCAACTGAAATTTGTCAGGTCTTTTATTGTTTTAATACTGATGATTTTGGCATACAACTCCTGATAACCCAAAAAACCTGTCTCAATAAATTAGCATATCAAGAAAAGGTTCTCTAAACGACCTATTACCCTAATCTTCTGAATCAACTAATTAACTCTAAACACATGCAAAAGATACCTGAGGCTTTTATAAACTCCCTGCCTGGTTCATTACTCAAAACCCCCATCATGGGTAAGACTAGGGACCTGACAGATGTCAAGAAGGCCATCATTGACACCCTCAAGCAAGAGGGTAAGACCCAGAAAGAAATTTCTCAACAAATAGGCTGTTCCCAGAGTGCTGTATCAAGGCACCTCAATGGTAAGTCTGTTGGAAGGAAACAATGTGGCAGAAAACGCTGTACAACGAGAAGAGGAGACCGGACCCTGAGGAAGATTGTGGAGAAGGACCGATTCCAGACCTTGGGGAACCTGAGGAAGCAGTGGACTGAGTCTGGTGTGGAAACATCCAGAGCCACCGTGCACAGGCGTGTGCAGGAAATGGGCTACAGGTGCCGCATTCCCCAGGTAAAGCCACTTTTGAGCTACAGAGAAGCAGCACTGGACTGTTGCTAAGTGGTCCCAAGTACTTTTTTCTGATGAAAGCAAATTTTGCATGTCATTCGGAAATCAAGGTGCCAGAGTCTGGAGGAAGACTGGGGAGAAGGAAATGCCAAAATGCCTGAAGTCCAGTGTCAAGTACCGACAGTCAGTGATGGTGTGGGGTGCCATGTCAGCTGCTGGTGTTGGTCCACTGTGTTTCATCAAGGGCAGGGTCAATGCAGCTAGCTATCAGGAGATTTTGGAGCACTTCATGCTTCCATCGGCTGAAATGCTTTATGGAGATGAAGATTTCATTTTTCAGCACGACCTGGCACCTGCTCACAGTGCCAAAACCACTGGTAAATGGTTTACTGACCATGGTATTACTGTGCTCAATTGGCCTGCCAACTCTCCTGACCTGAACCCCATAGAGAATCTGTGGGATATTGTGAAGAGAAAGTTGAGAGACGCAAGACCCAACACTCTGGATGAGCTTAAGGCCGCTATTGAAGCATCCTGGGCCTCCATAACATCTCAGCAGTGTCACAGGCTGATTGCCTCCATGCCACGCCGCATTGAAGCAGTCATTTCTGCCAAAGGATTCCCGACCAAGTATTGAGTGCATAACTGAACATTATTATTTGTTGGTTTTTTTGTTTGTTATTAAAAAACACTTTTATTTGATTGGATGGGTGAAATATGCTAATTTATTGAGACAGGTTTTTTGGGTTATCAGGAGTTGTATGCCAAAATCATCAGTATTAAAACAATAAAAGACTTGACAAATTTCAGTTGGTGGATAATTAATCTATAATATATGAAAGTTTAATTGTAATCATTACATTATGGTAAATAATGAAATTTAACACTATATGCTAATTTTTTGAGAAGGACCTGTACATACACACACACGCACACATATACACACACATACATACACATATATACATACACACATATATACATACACACACACAGACACACACACACATATTTGGTATAGCCACATCCAAAAAAAAGTATGATCTATGAAATTATACAATTACTTAATAAATGGTGTAAGGAAAAACATTGAAAGTTAGGAATTGCTGTTCTTTTCATCGCTGCATCGACCTGAACAATGTAATAAAAAGTGATCAAAATGTTGCATGTACCCCAGCATAGCATCAATGAAATCAGTATGCAAAAAGCAAGCTCCAAGTTATTGGTCCCAGAAAATGGTGACACAAAGCAATTCATTGTTTGTTTGTTTTTCCCACAAAGCTCTGAATTTTTAAAACTCCTCTGAAGCTCGGCGCTCAAAACATTCCAGACTATAATTATTTAAAATGTATGTTAATGGCCGAAAAGAAAAAAATAATTAACATGCCAGAGTTTTACCTTTTTTTTGGGCACCGTAATTCCCCATAATATATATATATATATATATATATATATATATATATATATATATATATATATATATATAATATTACTATGCTGCATGTTTCCCTAAATGGTATCAATAAAAATAGCCGACAAAATGAAAAAATAAACAAATTTGGTATCACTGTAATTGTATTGATTTTGTTTTTACAGTACAGTGATCACCGTAAAAACAAAACATTGGTGGAATTGCATTTTTTCCCACAATTTCATCACACTTGGAATTTGTTTCTCGTTTCCTTTTAGTCTGTGTGCCCACAATCATGAATAGCTGCGTTTTGGATGAAGCCCATTTGCGCTGGGACCAAAACGTTGCGTTGTACATTAGAAGCACAGTGGATGGGATTTATAGAAATCCGATGCCCACTGTAGCATTTTGGAGGCAACGAAAATGGTGTCATTCATTTTAAAAATCTTCAAGGAATATAAAATACGATAATTTTTGGATGTAGATAATTTTTGGACATAAATTTTAGATTAGTTACCATAAAGGTATTTCCAAGTCAGACATTAACGATGTAGTCACAGAGTGTGGCATAAATATGTGATAGAGTTGGAACCCACATCTAATATAACAGGGTCCCATCTTGCTCTGCTGTGGATGGAGAGGCACCCATGGTTCTCATTATTTGCTTCTATGGGAGTTCTGAAAATAACTTGAGCTACCTCTACTTTTGCTCTCAAGATGAGTTGAGCAAATTTGCTTGATTCCCCACTTATTCGGCAAGCTATAGCGCTTACCGAATATGCTGCAGAGGGAACCCGGCTTCCTGGATCGCACCAGCTGATCAGCGCCGCAGCTGCATGTGTCGAGGATGTGTGACAGTCATAGAACATGCATGGAGTTCCCAACAAACAGGATCTCCATGCATGTGTCATGCCTCTCTCATAGCTGCGGAGATATGTAGTCTTTTATTTAGTGCTAATTTTCACGGTCTTTGAGACACTGCCTATGGGTTGGGCATAGATCTCCTCAAGGATCTGCCTCCAGAGCTTATTTTAACCCCTTTCTGACCTTGGACGGGATAGTACGTCCAAGGAAGCCGGGACATGTCAGCTGTTTTGAACAGCTGACATGTGCCCGTAATAGGCGCGGGCAGAATTGCGATCTGCCCGCACCTATTAACTAGTTAAATGCCACTGTCAAACGCAGACAGCGGCATTTAACTACCGCTTCCGGCCGGGCGGCCGGAAATGACGGCATCGCTGACCCCCGTCACATGATCGGGGGTCGGCGATGCGTCTCCATTGTAACCATAGAGGTCCTTGAGACCTCTATGGTTACTGATCGCCGGTGGCTGTGAGAGCCACCCTGTGGTCGGCGCTCACAGCACACCTCCATTTCTGCTACATAGCAGCGATCAGCAGATCGCTGCTATGTAGCAGAGCCGATCGCGTTGTGCCTGCTTCTAGCCTCCCATGGAGGCTAGTGAAGCATGGCAAAAGTAAAAAAAAAAGTTGAAAAAAAATGTTAAAAAAAACAAAATATAAAAGTTTAAATCACCCCCCTTTTACTCCAATCAAAATAAATCAATAAAATATCAAATCTACACATATTTGGTATCGCCGCGCTCAGAATGGCCCGATCTATCAATTAAAAAAAAGCATTAACCTGATCGCTAAACAGCGTAGCGGGAAAAAAATTCGAAACACCAGAATTACGTTTTTTTTGATCGCCGCAACATTGCATTAAAATGCAATAACGGGCGATCAAAAGAACGTATCTGCACCGAAATGCTATCATTAAAAACGTCATCTCAGCACGCAAAAAATAAGCCCTCAACCGACCCCAGATCACGAAAAATGGAGACGCTATGAGTATCGGAAAATGGCGCAATTTTTTTTTGTTTTTTTTTTAGCAAAGTTTGGAATTTTTTTTCACCACTTAGATAAAAAATAACCTAGTCATGTTAGGTGTCTATGAACTCGTACTGACCTGGAGAATCATAATGGCAGGTCATTTTTAGCATTTAGTGAACCTAGCAAAAAAGCCAAACAAAAAACAAGTGTGGGACTGCACTTTTTTTGCAATTTCACCGCACTTGGAATTTTTTCCCCGTTTTCTAGTACACGACATGCTAAAACCAATGATGTCGTTCAAAAGTACAACTCGTCCCGCAAAAAATAAGCCCTCACATGGCCAAATTGACGGAAAAATAAAAATGTTATGGCTCTGGGAAGGAGGGGAGTGAAAAACGAACACGGAAAAACGAAAAATCCCATGGTCATGAAGGGGTTAAATGAAAGGGAGAGCTACCAATGTGAGACATGTATTGACTGACAGTCCGCTCTCCTGATCTACATGTCTCACACTGGTAACTCCATCTTTCATTTAAAATAACCTCTGGAGGCAGATTCTCAGGGAGATCTATGTCCCATCCATAGATCTTAACAGCCCATTAGGAAAAATATGGATTTCTCAGGAATAAGACATCAGATCATAGATATCAAAGTATAATTTTATTTTACTTTCTATGACCTACATGTCCATATAGGCAGATTCCTTTTAAGAAGGATCGTATAGGGGTAACATACACCTAATCCGTTAAGAGGCAAGTTCCACTTAATTAATTTGGTGTATCTTCTATGTAGCACACGTTTCGCCAGAAATGCTGCTCCATCTGGGGTAGCATGTCTGGCGGCGAAAGTTTACTCTTCTAAAGTGGAATAACTTATGAATTTGATGGGTGGGTGTAGCCACCCCTTGTCCACCCATGCTTCCCCCCACTTTGGTGGAGCTGGTCAGGAGTGGCGTGAAAACATCAAAAGTTGAAAATTGTTAAGTGTTTTACAGAAAACTGTCACAGTGCTATCTTGGTAAGCCATCGCTCTACTTTTTTTTTTTTCAATTCCATATTATGGTTCCAATTACTCTGCGTTGTAATTAATCCTAATTTATTAATGTCACAGTTTAATGCTTATTAATCATCTGATGATGAATGGCTGGATAAGATCTTAATCGTCCTTGAAAAGGACAAGAAGCAACATTTATCTAAGACGTTTCATATTGTCTTTTTCTAAAGTTTACTCTTAGATGGTTTGAGTGTGATACGTACATTTCTAGGTATCTGCAGATATTGCTGTCTGATAGCCCAACATTGGGCCAGGTTCACATTTGTACAAGTGCAGATGTATACGTCAAAAATGTATGCAAGCGTCTGCCATACATCTGATATTCAACGTATAAATCATTGGCTTATTTATGTTTAAACAACAAAAAAAAAGTAATTTTTTATTTTATTATTTTCTCAATTAGCTTTAATGATACAGACTGGAAAGTCTATATGTTTTAGATGTTCATTGGTTCAAATGCCAGGTTTTTGACATGTAATAAAATCATACCAAGAAGAATCATTTCAGAACGTTTTAAACCTTTGTCACCTATAATCTGAACAGATTCATTGAAAAACAAACTGAATTCATTGTGACAAGGACAATAGTTAAACCCCCAAAACTAAATTCATAAAAACGTGGTTGCATACGTGCTGACACCCTCTTATAACTGGGGATGATGTGTTCAGAATTAGCCAATCACATTTACACTCATGTTACATAGTAGTCAGTACTCAGCTGCCATCACTTATAGGCAGGTTTGGACTGGCCCACAGAAGAACCCGAGAATCCTCTGGTGGGCCCATGTGCAGGAGTGATCCATCATCCTCTTATATGAGCAGTACTTGGCACAATATACTGGAATCACTATGTACAGACAAAGCCAGCATCTTATTAATTTACCAATCTACCTAGTTCATTTTTATATAATGCTTTTTTCCAATGCAATAAATATATCTATCATGAGATACTGTGAAGACGTCACGAGTAGAGATGAGCAAGGTTCGGTTTGCATCGGTGAAAGTCCTGATGCTCACCGAACCTACCCGAACCCCATTGACTTCACTGGCAGGCAAACCAAAGGAATCGACAACACCTTCATGGGGGGCCAGAAAGCTGCCAAAGCAGTTACAATTAGGGGCAGACACCAGGAAAAGTGGCATCAATTGCACCATAGATAAATAATTAAAAAAAAATGATATGGGGTTCCCATGTATTTTGGATAACCAGCCAGGCAAAACTGACAGTAGTGGGCTGCAACTCTGTCAGATTCAGCAAGGCTGGTTATCAAGAATAGAAGGATCCCATATTTTTTAATTATTTTAATTAATAAAAACAAAGGTGTGGGCTCCCCCCATTTTTGACAATCAGCCGAGCTAAAGCTGACAGCTGGGAGGCTGGTATTCTCAGGCTGGTAAGGGGCCATTCAGCCTAAAAATAGCAGCTGCCCCAGAACATGCGCCAATTCTGGTGCTTTGCTCGACTCTTCCCACTTGCCATGTGGCGGTGGCAAATGGGGTTCATATTTGTGGGGTTGATGTCACCTTTTTATTGTCTGGTGACATCAAGGCCACGGCTAAGTAATGGAGAGACATCTATAAGACGCCTATCCATTACTAAAAAGAAAAGATGCAGCAGCACTCACCGATCCTTGAAGTAGCGTGGTTCCTTTATTCAGTCATAATAAAAAAGCCTCACACGGCTCGGGGGTGTGCAAGTACCGACGACGGCAGTTTCGCGCTCGGCACAGCGCTTCCACGGGTCACGACTGACTTATGATTGACTAAAGGAACCACACTACTTCAAGGATCAGTAAGTGCTGCTGCATCTTTTCTTATTTGTGGATGGTTATACTGCCTTTTCTATGCAAGCACCCGACATCCGAAGGCGAGTTTCTGGCATACACCAAGAATGACTGATGCCCGATTTCTGGTTACACTAGTGGTGCTACCAGGGCTGTGGAGTCGGAGTCGTGGAGTCGGAGTTAGTTTTGGTCGGAGTCGGTGCAAATGTACCGACTCCAGCTTTTTAAAAAAAATGTATTAATATTTCAGAATTGAACTTTCATATGAATTTTATAAATATTACTCAAATATATATGTTCTATCAAACTATGAACAACTGTGTGAGGGCCGGCCGTAAAGCAGAGCACAGCGGTGACGTCACCGCTGTGCTTTACGGCCAGCGCTCACAGTCAGTGCGGGAAGCTGACGGCGAGGGACGCGACAGACACCGGAATGTAAGTATGTAGTGGTTTTTTTTTTTTTACATTTACAGTGGTAACCAGGGTAAATATCGGGTTACTAAGCGCGGCCCTGGTTACCAGTGAAGACATTGCTGGATCGGCATCACACACGCCGATTCAGCGATGTCAGCGGGTGATCCAGCGACAAAATAAGGTTCTGGCCTTCTAGTTCTGACCAGCGATGTCACAGCAGGATCCTGATTGCTGCTGCGTGTCAAACACAACGATATTGCTATCCAGGATGCTGCAACGTCACGGATCGCTATCGTTATCGTTGTTAAGTTGTTCAGTGTGAAGGTACCTTTACTTCTTGTGTGTCACTGTTCTCCACTGCCCTTATCTAATCTTATACTTGGTTAACCTCATGCTGCCCCAACCCCCCTACTTACAATGTATGAAACTGAAAGTGAAAATGTGTTGCAAATTCTTAGTAGTAAATGTTTGGTGTGCGTCTTCCAAGCATCTCATAGCTGCTACTCAGGAGAGGAAGACTGTAAGAAGTATTATCCTTTCAACAAACTTTGCATCAGTTAACTGTGAGTACATGAGGAATAACAGTCTTACTGACCACTATATCAGTTGTACGACCTGGCAATAATTTTGTACAATTGTTTTTAGGAAAAACAATTGTCATTTGGATTTTGAATGCAAAATTAAAAACCTGAGAATGTCAAAGAAGCGTCACATTAAATCAGCTGTATTTGAACATTTCACCATCACTCAAGATGGAAAACATTATGTCTGTCAGAGTATGACAAATGATCCAGACGAAAACAAATGCTGTGAAGCCAAGATCAGTGCATATTCAGGCAAAGATAAAAATGCTCCTGCCAGAGCTTCTAATCTAAAGAGACATTTACATCACTTTCATCCAGAAGTACTGAAAGCAGTGGATGAGAAAGACTGCATCCAAACCAATAAACCAGTGCTCAGCTCTTCCAGCCAAACAAAGGAGCAGAGAACTTTGCAGCCATCAGTTGCAAGATATTTTGTCAGTGACAAAGTTACTGTGACAATGACAGTAGATACATTTAAAAAACAGATCATGTATTCTAATAAATATAGTTTTTGCTCTAAGTGGTCTGATTACTTATATGATGGTGAGAAACTGAATAAGCACGATTTTAATATTTGACAACAGTAAATTTATTGTTATGAATTGGCCATTTATGAAGGAGTCTGAGTCGGAACCTGATAAAATCCAGGAGTCAGAGTCGCAACTGTGGCTTACCGACTCCACAGCCTACCTGTTTTTTTTCTTTTTTTTGATTGACTATCCATTACTAAACCTATAGTTATATTGTAAGTAAACACACAACCATATTAAAGTAATTGAAAGAATGACAGACTACTCTAATGAATCTAAATTAACCATACTCGAGTCATCACCCGTTCCACTGAAGGCAGTATCCTATAATAAAACAAAAAACAATATCCGTCACCTGTCCCACGCCATAATCCATGTCTGGGGATAAAGTTTTCAAACTGGATGTTGCCAGGATGCGACCGTCCAGACTGAGAGCCACTGAGGAATGAGCTGCTGTGAGCGCAGCGTCAGTGACTAGCGGTGACGTCAGCTGCGTTCCCAGCCAGGCTCCTGAATTGCGGTCTCACAGTGCAGCGCTGATTTCACCGAGGTGACCGCAGTTCAGGGGTCCGGGTGGGAATGCAGCTTCAGTGACCTACGGTAACCTTGATGAGGTCACCGCTAGTCACTGAGGCTGCGTTCGCTGCAGCTCATTCCTCAGTGGTTCTCAGCTTGGACGGTCGCATCTTGGCACCGTTCAGGTTGAAAATTGTTTATCTCCAGTCATGGGTTACGGCGTGGGACAGAACGACAGACAAGTGAGAGATATGGTTGTTTTTTATTTTTGTTTTTTTTTACAGGAGACTTCAGTGGAACGGGTGAGTATGGCTTAATTTAGATTCATTATAGGAGTCTGTGTCATTCTTTAAATTAAAGGACTTCATTCTAGCTATGTGTTGATTTACCATACAACTATAGGATTAGTAATGGATAGGTGCCTTATAGACGCCTCTCCGCTACTAAGCCGTGGGTTTGATGTCACCAGACAACACAAAGGTGACATCAACCCCACAAAAATGAACCCCAGTTTCCCCAGCTTTAGCTTGGCTTGTTGTAAAAAATGGAGGGTACTCCACAGTTTTTTTTTTTTTTTTTTTTAATTATTTAAATATTTTTTTTTTTTAAATACGGTGTGGGGATCCCTCTTTTCTTGATAACTAGCCTTTCTAACACTGACAGCTGAGGGTTCCAGCTCCTAGTTTGCCTGGCTGGTTATCAAAAATACGGGGGAATCCCACGTCATTGTTTATTTTTTTTGAAGGGTCTCCCATTTTAATAACCAGGAAAGGCTAAGTATACAGCTGTCCGCAAAGAAGATAGTAATCCATTTGTCCCAGGACAGGTCTAAAGGTCCCGTCACACATAGCGACGCTGCAGCGATACCGACAACGATCCGGATCGCTGCAGCGTCGCTGTTTGGTCGCTGGAGAGCTGTCACACAGACAGCTCTCCAGCGACCAACGATCCCGAGGTCCCCGGTAACCAGGGTAAACATCGGGTAACTAAGCGCAGGGCCGCGCTTAGTAACCCGATGTTTACCCTGGTTACCATCGTTAAAGTAAAAAAAAAACAAACGCTACATACTTACCTATCGCTCTGTCCTCGGTGCTCTGCTTCTCTGGTCTGGCTGTGAGCGGCAGGCAGCCGGAAAGCAGAGAGGTGACGTCACCGCTCTGCTTTCCGGCTGACCGGCGCTCACAGCCAGACCAGAGAAGCAGAGCGCCGAGGACAGACAGCGATAGGTAAGTATGTAGCGCTTGTTTTTTTACTTTTAGGATGGTAACCAGGGTAAACATCGGGTTACTAAGCGCGGCCCTGCGCTTAGTTACCCGATGTTTACCCTGGTTACCAGCGAAGACATCGCTGAATCGGCGTCACACACGCCGATTCAGCGATGTCAGCGGGACCTCAACGATCAAAAAATGGCCCAGGCCATTCCGACACGACCAGCGATCTCACAGCAGGGGCCTGATCGCTGGTACGTGTCACACATAGCGAGATCGCTACTGAGATCGCTGTTGCGTCACAAAACTTGTGACTCAGCAGCGATCTCGCTAGCGATCTCGCTATGTGTGACGGGGCCTTTACTCTGCTTCATCTAGGTGGCAGGCTGCATTGTTGTATGTTGTGACTATACAGCCTGCCATCTAGCAGAGACACTGAGCAGCATGTGCTACCGCTGCTCACTGTCTCGCGGTGAACTCCTATGACCTTACTGCCGTCACCGCGAGCGTGAGAAAGGTCTCATGCTCGTTGTGCCTTCAGAATGGTCCTGGGAGTTTGCTGCCAATAAACACAGCTCAGCTTGCTGACGTCAGCGTGAGTGGTGTTACTGACGTCAGTGAGTTCATGTCTGACATTTCTGGATTGAGAGTCATAGGGAAAGCAAAAGAATTGTCAACGGATCTACGGGAATAGGTAATTGATCTGTGTAAAACAGGTAATTGATACAAAAAGATATCCAAGGAATTGATAATGCCAGTCAGCACAGTTCACACTATGATTAACATATGGAAAATCAGGGGCTCTGTAAAAACAAGACCACGGTCAGGTAGACCAACAAAAATTGCATTCCGAACAATTTTCCTGGCAGCTGTGGCTGACATGAAAAACCAACAAATATCAGCTAAAATACAGTACTGTCTGAAAACTAGCAGTGTGGTTGTTTCAAGATGCACAATAAGGAGGCACTTGAAGAAAAATGGGATTCATGGTCGAGTCGAAGAAAGCCATTACTGCGCAAATGCCACAAAGTATCTCGCCTACAATACGCAAAACAGCACAGAGACCAGTCTCAAAACTTCTGGAACAAGGTTATTTGGAGTGATGAGACCAAAATTGAAGTTTTTGGCCATGGCCACAACCATGAACATTACATTTGGGGAGAGGTCAACAAGGCCTATGATGAAAGGAACACCATTCTTACTGTAAAGCACGGAGGTGGATTGCTGATGTTTTGGGGATGCGTGAGCTACAAAAGCACAGGAAACTTGGTCAAAGTTGAAGGAAAGATGAATGCAGCACGTTACCAACAAATACTGGAGGCAAATTTGCACTCATCAGCCCGGAAGCTGCGCATAGGATGTACTTAAACGTTCAAACAGGACAACGATCCAAAACACAAGGTCAGGTCGACCTGTCATTGGCTACAGCAAAACAAAGTGAAGGTTCTAAAGTGGCCATCTCAGTCTCCTGACCCCAATATCATTGAGCCACTCTGGGGAGATCTCAAGTGCGCAGTTCATGCTAGACAGCCCAGGAATTTACAGGAACTGGAGGCTATATGCTAAGAAGAGTGGGCAGCTTTACCATCTGAGAAAATAAAGAACCTCATCCACAACTACCACAAAAGACTTCAAGCTGTCATTGATGTTAGAGGGGGCAATACTTGTTATGAAATGGAGTATGTGAACTTTTGATCAGTGTCATTTGGATGTTTTGGGTTGTCATTACGATTTAAAAATAGAAAACACAGTAGTTTGACAATAAATGGCTTCACCCAACCACTAACAATGAGTGGAGAAAAAGTTTTGGTGTTATCATTTATTTTCTCTGAAAAAAGGCCAAGAAAGCAAAAATTCTGCCGGGGTATGTAAACTTTGGAGCACAACTGTATATCTGACCTGTGGACTCGGGTGGCGAGACAGATATTCTTACAAAGGAAAACATCCAATCCTGGCAATATTTTGCCAAAACCTACATCAAGTCTGCCAGACATGTGAGAAAACGTGTTATGGTATGTTGAGAAGAAGGTTGAACTTTTTTGGCCATAATTCCAAAATTCCACTGTGCATAACCAGAACAACACTATACCCACAGTGAATCACGGTGGAAGCAGCGTTATGCTTTGTGGCTATTTATGGCAGCTGCTCATAATTATGTCAATTTTGCAACAAAATCGTTCAGGCCTCTTTTATAAAGCTGAAGATGAATTTCACCTTTGACCATGACAGTGACCCTAACCATACCTCTAAATAAACAAAAGAATGGCTTCGACAACAGAGGAGCAGAGTTTTGGAATGGGCCAGCCAGAAGACAGACCTGAATCCAATTTAAAATCTATGGACAACCTAAAGAAGGCGCTGTACACAGGAAATGCCCCCTTGAATCTGACAGATGTGAAGCTACTGCAGAGTGGGCAAAGATTACCAATTCTAGATGAGGCATCCTGATAGACTCCTACCCAAAGAGACTGAACACTGCCATAAATTTAAAGGGGACTTCAACAAGCTATTAATTTATAGAGTAACCGTCATTTTTATTTTTTCTTCATATATCAATAGTACACATGAAAATGAAAAACTTTATAATATGTTATCGGAGGAATAACACCCCTCTTTAAGGGGTGTGCATATTTTTGAGACCATGTTAGTTTGTTTATGTTTAGTTCTCCATCCGAAATTTTTTTTTTTTTTTTTTTAATAATGGATTTGTACAGATTTTGGCCAATGGTAAAGGAGGAAAAAGTTCTGAAATTATTCTTTTTGGTGTGAGTTTGAATTTTGTGTTCTAAATACAGATTTTTGCAATTCGGGTGTATACGTCTAACGGGAACCGAGCCTAATGGAAATGACTATGATATATGGTATATTTAGTATCTGGATATTGGATACAGCTGCAATTTCTGATCTTCTCCTATTTTCTCTCTCGTTCAGGTCCCAACACATATGACGACGCAGCCGCTTACATCCAAGCACAATTTGAGAGCAAGAACCGCTCGCCTAACAAGGAGATCTACTGCCACATGACCTGCGCCACAGATACGAATAACATCCAGGTGGTATTTGACGCCGTCACCGATATCATCATTGCCAACAACCTCCGAGGCTGCGGCTTGTACTGATTCCTCTGTAAAAGCAAATTATCTGCTGGTGAAACGAAAATAAATGCAAGTTGGTTAAATGAGAAGGCAACATGACAAATATATATATAAATATATATATATAAAACCAAGCTTTTTAGTTTGTCTCAAAGAGCTGTCAACAGAACGGATCTCCTGACAGCTCTGCACACCCGACCCCCGAAAAAAAGGAGTCTTTCATTTGTAAGACTCAAATAAAACAAAAAATAATAATAATACTAAAAACCCTTCGGTTTTGGGAGAGTCTTGAGTTGCAATTTCAGTCTCTCTCCAGAACTGCAGAGGTTTGAAGGCGATCATTGATAAAGGGAACTTCAATCATTTTCATCCTTTTTTTTAAGGATTTCTGCGTTTCTGTACGGGCGCTCTCCACAATTAAAATATCACTGGTATATCCTTTCTGTTCAGCTCTTGGATAACAAAACAGCAAAAATTAAAAAAAAAAAAAAATCAAGATTTTCAAAACCAGGTAGAAGTGTTTGTGACACTTGCAGGACAGTGCGCTCAGCTTTTTCTTTTTTTTTTGTGTGGGTGCTGTAACTGTATGAGGGTCTGTGAGGGATCAGGGATTGCCCCCTCTAGTCTGTACAAAGCAAAGTTAGCGGGCCCCCTATTTGTCTTGAAAAAGGTTTCAGTGCCAACCCAAACTGCGGAGTAGAGGGGGGGAATAGTCTGCAGTTTTCAAGAGAGGGGACCATACTTTTACCCCCCACTACCGTCCTCTCCTTTCTCCGCACTGCTCTACGGACCCTCAAAATTGACGTTCTGCTGGTAGCATGACCTTTGGCCTTTGTAAAAAAAAAAAAGTAAACAAAAATTACAAAAACATATAAAAAAAAAACAAACAGGAAAAAAAAACAAAAAAACCTCAGCCTTCCTTAAAGTTGATGTGTAATGTTATCACTGAATTAGTGGCTGCATAGGATGCTGTAAATCTGGATTAGCCAAGTCTGTACATTTTAGAAGAATCTAAACTTTTTTTTTTTTCCCCACGTGCTTGTAGCTTAATGCCACCTCCCTTCTCTTATTAGTCATATTTTATTTTCTTGCACCAATTGTAAAGAGGCATCTTTTTAACCGTCTAAGACCCCTTCGTTGCCAGAAAGGTCTGCTCAGCCTCCAGCAACCAATGGGATCATGGAATCCATAGTTTTTAGGTGAAATTGGGTTAATTTTAGGACTTTCAAGCCCTATGTAGAAAAAAAATAATAATAAAAAATGATATATATAAATACCCGAAATATGAAGAACTTTCTGAGGTAATAGAAATGTACAGATTCGATGTCTGTGAAAGTTTCTTTGCTCTGGACTGTGTACCATGAACTCTCTGGGTTTGTATAGAAAAAAGCACAGCTCTCAGTAAACCTCCCGCTGCCGACATAGGGGTTTTTCGCTCTCAATTCCATGTATGACAAATAGGCTTCTTTACTTTCCTCTTTATGTTCCCAAGTGAATGCGTAGTGCTGCTTCTCTCGCTCCTTCTCTCTATTCTCATTCCTCCCACCCCCCATTTTTAGTGAATGGTGTTTTTCCTCTCATGTGGGATGTTTGTGCTGCGGAAAAAAAAATGGAAAAAAAAAAGTGGAAAAAACAAAAAAAAAAAAAACACACAAAAAAAACTAATTTAATCGAATGTAGTGTTTACATTAAATCCACAGTTTTCATGACCAAACCTTTTGTCATTTCTACTTTGATTAGAAGTCAGACTTCTTCACCATTTCACTTGCAAAACTGAAGAAGAGCGGTCACAAATGTTAAAAGAAAAAAAAAAAAAAAAAAAAAAGATAAAAAAAAACTTAAATGATTCAATAAATGAGCGAGAAATGAAGCTGGAGTGTGTTCTTTGTATTGACGAGCGCTCAGTTTGGTGCTGCCAGCCACTCTCGTTAACTAATGGAAACTCGTATGTAGCTAAATAAAGAGAATGTTTGTCTGTACAGATCTGTCTCCACAATTCTGCTCTTTTACCAAACCTGCGCCACTCAGGGGAGTCCACGCAAACGCTCACAACATTTACCACACTGGTCCACGGCTGGCAGATCTCGCTGGGAGTAAAGTGCTTGTACATCCTAACCACGTCATAACCAGCATCACCCAGTATGACCTCGTTCAGACTAGGACATGGCGCTCTCTGTGTGTAATGGACAGCATGCACCATTCTCACCCATCAAAGGGAACAGACTAGTTGCATGTAACGGAGCAGTCTTAAGGTCTCCAGCCCTCTGTTATTGCTATCAGTGATCGGCATCTTAATGAAGTTTCTGCAGATAGATGACAACTTGCTGTTTTTGTAATGGATGTTACCATTTGGCAGAAAGTTATGGTAGCAGTTTTGGGGGCTTAATCTATGGTGAGAGGTTTATTGATGGAGTATGCTAGGCTTAAGTTGGATTTGTAGGAGTCTACATCAGAAACCCCTGCCAATCAACAAGATGAAGGAGCCTTGCCCCTGCTCTCCTGCCTTTCATTGATCAGACAGGTGCTGAACCTTCGTAAACAACCCCGCCTATTAGGGTATGTGCACACGATGCAGATTTAGTGCAGAACTGCTGCAGATTTTTCTGCAGCAGAAACGCTGCAGAACTGCACTGTGATCACAGTACAATGTAAATCAATGGGAAAAAAAAGCTGTGCAGAAAAATCTGCGCAGAAACGCTGCAGTTTTCAAAGAAGTGCCTGTCACTTCTTTTGTGCAGTTCTGCAGCGTTTCTGCACCTCACCATAATAGAAATCTGCAGGTGCGTTTTTCATGCGTTTTTTGTGCAGATTTGTGCTAAAAAAAAAGGCATCAAAAACGCATAAAAAACGCACCTGCAGATTCTGCCAAGAGATGCAGATTTAGTGCAGAACTGCAGCAGATTTTTCTGCACTAAATCTGCATCGTGTGCACATACCCTTACTGCTCAGTCAACTGTACAGAGGAGGTGCTGAACCTTCGTAAACATCCCCGCCTTTCGTTGATCAGACAGTTGCCGGTACAAAGAAGGTGCTGAACCTTTGTAAACAACCCTGCTTTTCGTTGATCAGACAGTTGCCGATACAAAGGAGTTGCTGAACCTTCGTATACAACCCTGCCTTTCACTGCTCAGCTAGTTTCCCGTACAGAAGAGGTGCTGAATAGCTTCAGATAAGTGCTTATCTTAATAGCTATAGCGCTTACCGAATAGCTGCCTCGGTAACCTGGAGCGCTCCTGATAATCATCTGTTCGGCATCGCAGCTGTGTGACAGTCACAACACATGCATGGAGAGCTCAACAATCAGGCTATACATGCATGTGTTGTGACTGTCACACTCACTACACATGCATCTGCGGCACCGAACAGCTGGTTATCGAGAGCTCTCCAGGTATCCCGGTTACAGAGGCAACTATTCGGTAAGCGCTATAGCTGTTCGGATAAGGAGTTATCTGAAGCTATTTGATCAACCCTAGTGCTGAACCTTCATGAACAACCCTGCCTTTCACTGATCAATCGCAGGTAGAGAGTAGCTGCTTAACCTTCGTAAACAACCCTTTGATTGTCTGATTATCATATAAAAAAAATTAAAAGTATGTATACACCGCTGGACTGATCCATACTAATCAAAAATAACCAAGGTTTGTCACTGGGTTAATTTTTTTTCCCACTACCATACACATTAGATAAAAGTTAGCCAAACTCACCCATTTCAGAATAGGCCAACCAGCGACGGTGTATTGGGGCCGTCCAAATCTCCCACCAGATGTTGGAGAAGAGCAGGATCCATCCTACTGAATTTCCGCTGCCAAACTGATCGTTCCTGTGTATGGAGGGGTGAACAATCTTTATGGCCAACTAAACATTGTTTAACCCTTACATGGCTGCTGTCCAGAATTAGAAAACATGTCTAGTTACTACTTAAAGTGCCCCTCGCCTGTTATACTCTGTCTGGTATTGCAGATCAGCTGCACAGAAGTTACGGGGCTGAGCTGCCATACCTGACGCTACCAATCTACAAGTGTGATGCTGTTTGTGTAAGAACATATAATCAACAAGTAGTAAAACTGAACTATAATATACAAAGGAGCATTACTCTAGAACATTGAAACTGCATTGCTGCCATAGGAAAAAGTGCTATATAATGTACACATGAAATATTTATCTGTGAAAATTGCAATGAAAAAAGGAAGGCACTTCACGCATAGATTGGCCAACATATGTGAGCCCAATTGCCACGTCAAGGCGTCCTTCGTAAATTGGGGCCCTGTCCTGATATGCCACCTCTCCTGGGCAAAAAAAAGCCTACAATTTATTGGGTAACAATGCAGCTTGGGAGTGCACATATCCAAAAGGCTATGATTCAATAGAAAAAAAATGGACCAGCACGTCTAAACTAGTGTGAACAGTCGGCAACCAAAAAAAGCATATAGTCAAGAAACAGTAAGGTTGCACCATAATATACAAAAAAGGATTACTCTTGTGTAAGAACATAGCCATGTCTTTCTCATACTTTACAATCTCCTTAATATATAAGGCCTGTATAGAAGATACTTCTCTGGATTTTATCTGCTGGATTCCACGGCACGGTAAGTGAAAAGTGCACAAAGTCTACAAAAGCAGAGATTGAGTCAAGAGCAAGTGATGCTAATAATAATCCTAAATAATTATATGGTCCAGTGGGACAAAAAGTTTTCTACCATCCAAATAGGACTGTAAACTGTTCTGCACTACAACAGAGAACACATATAAGAGGCGTAAGATGAACAATAAAATTACAATATTTATTAGAAATAAATTAAAAGACAATGTTAAAAAGTTCCAATGAAGTGCAAGGTGATGAGCCAAAGAAAGTAAGTGGCACCACCAGATGGCACGCAAGAGCAAGATGTAATGCTATTAAAGGGAACCTGTCACCTGAATTTGGCGGGACCAGTTTTGGGTCATATGGGCGGAGTTTTCGGGTGTTTGATTCACCCTTTCCTTACCCGCTGGCTGCATGCTGGCCGAAATATTGGATTGAAGTTCATTTTCTGTCCTCCGTAGTACACGCTTGCACAAGACAATCTTGCCTTGCGCAGGCATGTACTACGGAGGACAGAGAATGAACTTCAATCCAATATTGCGGCCAGCATGCAGCCAGCGGGTAAGGAAAGGGTGAATCAAACACCCGAAAACTCCGCCCATATGACCCAAAACTGGTCCCGCCAAATTCAGGTGACAGGTGCCCTTTAAACAACGTAGTCATAGACTGAAAATACACAAATAAGTACCAACATAAATAAAACTTGCAGCCAGAGACTAGAAAAAAAATCATTTAGTGTATTGACTATATTCCCATAACCCTCAAAATTATGGCTAAAGTGCACCCTGACGAAGGCACGCTGCCGAAACGCGCGAAGGGAAAGTGGCACCATTGCATGGTGTGGTAAGATATGTTTATTACATCCATTACATTAATGTAGGATACTATGGTTTTCACATCTATGTTCCAGTGTTCTGTCCAATGTGTATTGCAAGCACTTTAGCCATAATACATATACACATACATACACACAAATAGAGTTGTGGCCAAAAGTATTGACACCCCTGCAATTCTGTCAGATAGTACTCTGTTTCTTCCTGAAAATGATTGCAATCACAAATTCTTTGGTATTATTATCTTCATTTAATTTGTCTTAAATGAAAAAACACAAAAGAGAATGAAGCAAAAAGCAAAACATTGATCATTTCACACAAAACTCCAAAAATGGGCCAGACAAAAGTTTTGGCACCCTCAGCCTAATATTTGGTTGCACAACCTTTAGCCAAAATAACTGCGACCAACCGCTTCCGGTAACCATCAATGAGTTTCTTACAATGATCTGCTGGAATTTTAGACCATTCTTCTTTGGCAAACTGCTCCAGGTCCCTGATATGTGAAGGCTGCCTTCTCCAAACTGCCATTTTTAAATCTCTCCACAGGTGTTCTATGGGATTCAGGTCTGGACTCATTGCTGGCCACCTTAGAAGTCTCCAGTGCTTTCTCTCAAACCATTTTCTAGTGCTTTTTGAAGTGTGTTTTGGGTCATTGTCGTGCTGGAAGACCCATGACCTCTGAGGGAGACCCAGCTTTCTCACACTGGGCCCTGCATTATGCTGCAAAATTTGTGGGTAGTCTTCAGACTTCATAAAGCCATGCACACAGTCAAGCAGTCCAGTGCCAGGGGCAGCAAAGCAACCCCAAAACATCAGGGAACCTCCGACATGTTTGACTGTAGGGACCGTGTTCTTTTCTTTGAATGCCTCTTTTTCTCCTGTAAACTCTATGTTGATGCCTTTGCCCAAAAAGCTCTACTTTTGTCTCATCTGACCAGAGAACATTCTTCCAAAACGTTTTAGGCTTTTTCTGGTAAGTTTAGGCAAACTCCAGCCTGGCTTTTTTATGTCTCGGGGTAAGAAGTGGGGTCTTCCTGGGTCTCTTACCATACAGTCCCTTTTCATTCAGACGTCGACGGATAGTACGGGTTGACACTGTTGTACCCTCGGACTGCAGGGCAGCTTGAACTTGTTTGGATGTTAGTCGAGGTTCTTTATCCAACATCCGCACAATCTTGCGTTGAAATCTCTTGTCAATTTTTCTTTTCCGTCCACATCTAGGGAGGTTAGCCACAGTGCCATGGGCTTTAAACTTCTTGATGACACTGTGCACGGTAGAGACAGGAACATTCAGGTTTTTGGAGATGGACTTGTAGCCTTGAGATTGCTCATGCTTCCTCACAATTTGGTTTCTCAAGTCCTCAGACAGTTCTTTGGTCTTCTTTCTTTTCTCCATGCTCAATGTGGTACACACAAGGACACAGGACAGAGGTTGAGTCAACTTTAATCCATGTCAACTGGCTGCAAGTGTGATTTAGTTATTGCCAACACCTGTTAGGTGCCACAGGTAAGTTACAGGTGCTGTTAATTACACAAATTAGAGAAGCTTCACATGATTTTTCGAACAGTGCCAATACTTTTGTCCACTCCCCTTTTTATGTTTGGTTTGGAATTATATCCAATTTGGCTTTCAGACAATTCTTTTTGTGTTTTTTCATTTAAGATAAATTAAATAAAGATAATAATAACATAGAATTTGTGTTTGCAATCATTTTCAGGAAGAAACTGAGTATTATCTGGCAGAATTGCATGGGTGTCAATACTTTTGGCCACAACTGTACATATACACACATACATATACAGCAAGGCTGGAATTGGGCAGGTTAATGTTTGCGGTAGACGTATAAATCAAGCCGCATACAAGGCTATCCTGGAAAAACAGTCGATTCCTTCAGCTCAGGCCATGTTCCCCAACTCTGAGGACTGGTTTTTCCAGCAGGACAATGCACCATGCCACACAGCTAGGTCAATCAAGGTGTGGATGAAAGACCACCACATCAAATCCCTGTCATGGCCAGCTCAATCTCCAGACCTGAACCCCATTGAAAACCTCTGGAATATAATCAAGAGGACGATGGATAGTCACAAGCCATCAAAGAAAGAAGAGCTGCTTAAATTTTTGTACCAGGAGTGGCATAAGGTCACCTAAAAGCAGTGTGAAAGACTGGTGGAAAGCATGAAAGCTGTGAGATTAAAAATCATGGTTGTTCCACAAAACATTGATTTCTGAACTCTTCCTAAGTTAAAACATTAGCATTGTTGTTTCTGAATGATTATTAACTTGTTTTTTGCATTATTTGAGGTTTGCAAGCAATGCATTTTTTTGTTATTTTGACCATTTATCATCAGAAAATAAATACAAAATTTATTGCTTGGAACTTCGGAGTCTCTCTCTCTCGGTTTACACATTGCAAATCGCTACAGTGCACAAGCAAAAAAAATATCGATAGATGTGCACGCCCCTGAGACCTATGTCATCACTCTGCCCACGCTCCTTCATTGGCTGAAAAAATGGCGCTAAACACGTCATACGAAACGCGACTTTGGCACCAAGATCGCCGACCGAATGGCCGACCCCACACAGGGATCGGGTCGGGTTTCATGAAACCCGACTTTGCCAAAAGTCGGCGACTTATGAAAATAACCGACCCGTTTCGCTCAACCCTACTCATCATTATTACGGCAGCGCGGATTTAATCCACACTTCCTATAGTATACTGCTTTTCCCACAATGGCATACAAGATTTCTCCAGCGCATCCCCCATACTCTGGAAAACTACCTCAACCCATCAGACTCTCTCCTACCGTGGAAACCTTCAAAAAGAACCTGAAGACCCACCTCTTCCGACAAGCCTACAACCTGCAGTAACAACCAATCGACCAAACCGCTGCATGACCAGCTCTATCCTCACCTACTGTATTCTCACCCATCCCTTGTAGATTGTGAGCCCTCGCGGGCAGGGTCCTCACTCCTCATGTACCAGTCAAGACTTGTATTGATTAAGATTTTTGTACTTGTTTTTATTATGTATACCCTTCCTCACATGTAAAGCGCCATGGAATAAATGGTGCTATAATAATAAATAATAACATACACATATATTTCAAATAAAAATCTTTTTTTCAAACCTTGTCAACATCTGGACTAGATTTTTAATTCATTTGGCAAATCCTTTGATTAATAAAAGTATGAGTTTTCATGGGAAACACAAAATTGTCTGGGTGACCCTAAACTTCGGAACCGTAGTGTACATACATCTGAAATCTGTGTCCCTGCCCTGAAAAATAACAAAACCGGGCTGCTGCTGTCTCCAACCATTGAAGAGAGGAGACAGCTACATATGGTTTAGAATCAGCTACTCCATCCTCACCACTCAGTCTGATGTCTATGTCTGTGCCACCAACAGTCACCCTACTTCAATCCAGAGAGCTTTGAGATCTTACAAGGAGAAACCACCATTATCGGGCCATGGGCAAAGTTCTGATCATCGGAGACCTCAACGCAAGAACTGGGAGAGAAAGTCTTTGACCACTGATAATAATAATCTTTATTTTTATATAGCGCTAACATATTCCGCAGCGCTTTACAGTTTTGCACACATTATCATCACTGTCCCCAATGGGGCTCACAATCAGTATGTCTTTGGAATGTGGGAGGAAACCCACGCAAACACGGAGAGAACATACAAACTCTTTGCAGATGTCCTGGGTGGGATTAGAACCCAGGACCCCAGCGCTGCAAGGCTGCTGTGCTACCCACTGCGCCACCGTGCCGCCCACTAATGGAAACATCTACATATTTGGAGCAGAGACTGACGACCATGACTCAGTACACGTGGAGAGAAACAGCTATGACAGTACAGTCAACAAAAGTGGCAAAAAATCCTGAACCTATGTATAAGTTTAGGACTTCATATTCTTAATGGTCATATCAAGGGAGACTCCCTAGGAAGATATACATAAAACTCCTATGTAGGAAGGAGTGTAGTAGACTTGGCTATTACAGATATGGATATGGTAAATATCGGCGGCTTTATAGTCACAATCGTACCTGTCAGATCACAGCCAATTTCTCCTATACATGAAATCTACAAAAAAAAAAAAACATCGCACAAAAGCCTTAGCAGAGCGGCCTCTTCAACCTACCTCCATCCTATAAATGGTCCAAGACGTCAGCAATAAAATATCAAGAGGCTCCCAGCAGACCCAGAATACAGGAGATGCTCCCACCACTTCTACAACTACAAGCCTAACCCTGAAGGTGTGAACCAAGCTACAGAAGACCTCAATGATATATTCTAACACCATGGCCGAATTAACCGACCTCCAAAAAGTCAACTATAAAATGCCAAAAGAAAAACAGACCAATGCTTGGTTTGACAGCAAATGTAAAGCCATACGGAAGACCACGAGAACAGCCTCAAACAACAAACACAGAACCCCAACCATCCAGGTCTGAAGGATGCCTACGACACCATATAAAGGCAATACAAAACCATCCTCAAGAGGAAGAAACAGTTACAACGCCACCAAACTTAACCAACTCCACGACGCCCTCAAAGACAACTCCTTCTGGGAACGATGGAACCACATGAGTACAAAAAGCAAGAAAAAAAAAACATCCATATAAAAAAAATGGCAGCATCTGGCTTCAGTACTTCAGAGACCTCTACAAAAAATGGAAGAACTAAACCAGAAAAACATAATGGAAAAAACTAAAGACAATGGAGAACAAAGTCAAAAATTTCTAAAACCCATTGGATATACCAATCACACTACAGGAAGTTACAAAGAGAATCTCTTCCATAAGGTGTAGAAAAGCCAGAGGCCTGGATGGATTTCCACCAGAAATGCTGAAATACAGCCCTCCAGAAATACAGGCAATGGTCAAACTATTCAATATTGCGCTGAGTGCCGGCTACTTCCCTCGTACCTGGAATCAAGGCCTCATCTCACCCATTCACAGGAGTGGGGACAGGTATGACCCAGCCAACTACAGAGGCATATGTGTCAGCAGCAACCTGAACAAAAGGATCCTCAGTTTCCTCACTGAACACAACGTCCTCGGCAAAAGCCAAGCAGGGTTCATACCAAACCACCGCACTACCGACCACATCTATACCATTTCACAGACTCATTCAGAACCACGTCCACAACACAAAGCACGGGAAGATGTATGCTTGTTTTGTGGATTTTAGCTTTTGATTCGGTGTGGCACCCGGGCCTGTTACTGAAACTGCTGGAGAGCGGAATAGGAGGAAAGACCTATGATGTCGTCAAAAAGCCCCTACACCGAGAACCGCTGCAGCATGAGTGTGAGCGGTAGAACGGCTGATTTTCAGCACAGCCGCGTAGTAAGATAGGGCTGCACCCTAAGCCCAATGCTCTTCAATATCTACATAAATGAGCTGGCCACCGCTCTGGAATCTTCCACGGCACAAGGTCTCACACTCCATGACGCCTGTTGTGATAGGCAATTCAGTATCACAATGGACATAGCGGTCAGAGCACATACAGTGATCTGACAATAACCCAAAATAATAGAACGAGCTCTGAGACGTGGGAACTCTGCACACCGCAATCCCTAATCCTCTCCAAACAACACTAGAGGCAGCCGTGGATTGCGCCTAACTCTGCCTATGCAACTCGGCACAGCCCGAGAAACTAACTAGCCTGAAGATAGAAAATAAGCCTACCTTGCCTCAGAGAAATACCCCAAAGGAAAAGGCAGGCCCCCACATATAATGACTGTGAGTTAAGATGAAAAGACAAACGTAGGGATGAAATAGATTCAGCAAAGTGAGGCCCGACTTTCTTAACAGAGCGAGGATAGGAAAGATAACTTTGCGGTCTACACAAAACCCTAAAGAAAACCACGCAAAGGGGGCAAAAAGACCCTCCGTACCGAACTAACGGCACAGAGGTACACCCTTTGCGTCCCAGAGCTTCCAGCAAAACAATTAGACAAGCTGGACAGAAAAAATAGCAAACAAATAGCAAAGAAGAACTTAGCTATGCAGAGCAGCAGGCCACAGGAATGATCCAGGGAAAAACAAGTCCAACACTGGAACATTGACAGGAAGCATGGATCAAAGCATTAGGTGGAGTTAAGTAGAGAAGCACCTAACGACCTCACCAGATCACCTGAGGGAGGAAACTCAGAAGCCGCAGTACCACTTTCCTCCACAAACGGAAGCTCCCAGAGAGAATCAGCCGAAGTACCACTTGTGACCACAGGAGGGAGCTCTGCCACAGAATTCACAACAGACGCCCAGGTGAAATGTTTGCTGTATGCAGATGACCTACTGTGCTGTCATCAACTGAGAAAGGTCTGCAAGAAAACCTGAAAATTCTGGAGAAATTCAGCTCCACATGGGCACTACCGATCAATGCAAAGAAAACCAAAAGGAGAAAGCCAAGACCGAACCAGCACCTTCCATTCGTGCTAAACAACTGCGCTCTTACAGATCCGGACAAATATACCTGCCTGGGCCTGGAAATTCACCAGTCAGGGAGCTTTAAACAAGCCATAGAGACCCTAAAGGACAAGGCCTGCAAAACCTATGCTATCAGAAGGAAATTCTTCCATCTGAAGCCGCCAGTGAGGGTCTGGCTATAAATTTTCGATGCCATAATCACCCCAATCCTCCTGTACGGCAGTGAAGTCTGGGGCCTTTACACATACCCAGACTGGTCAAAGTGGATTCCAGTCCAACAGAAATATTCCACCTGGAATTCTGTAAACACCTCCAAGTCCATCGGAGCACCACCAACAGTGCCTGTTGGACTGAGCTGGGCAGATTCCCACTGCACCTAGCTGTCCTGAAGAAAGTGCTGTCCTTCCAGGCTCCATCTCTGGAGAAACTCTCGGACCCCAGAGACCGCCAGATCCTGAGCCGGTATAGGCTCAGTGCCCACAATCTGGACATCGAGGTCGGCCGACGCATACAGAGCTACAAGCCCAGGGATGACAGACTGTGCCTACACTGTGACCTGGAGAATGAGACTTACTTCCTGCTACACTGCACCAAACAATCAGCAGTGAGGGACACACCTCAGGAGACTATCCGATCTCTTCCTGGATTTCAGCACCATGAAGGAGGAAGAGAAAATGTATATCCTGTGGGGAGAAGAGCGTGCGGTGGAGATAACGCAGTATGTGAGCACGTGCCTTAGGCTGCGAGAAAGACAACCATGATATGCCATGGACTTTCTTAGCCCTCCACCCTGTGGCCCATCCATCGTTCCTACAGTCCCCACCCATTATCCCCACAGTCCTCATTCCCTACTGTACACGTGCTTTGGCAAAACTAATGTTTATTTGGTCCTGCCAATAAAGCTTCTTGAATTGAACTTGAATACGTACACATACACATACTATATACACACATATATACACATACATTCATATACAAATATATACACATACATACACTCGTTCCAAAGTTTAGGGTCACCCAGACAATTTTGTATTTTTCATGAAAACTCATACTTTTATTAATCAAATGAGTTGCCAAATAAATTGAAAATCTAGTCCAGACATTGACAAGACTTGAAAAAAAAAAAAATATTTTAAATAATAATTTTCTCCTTCAAACTTTGCTTTCGTCAAAGAATGCTCCCTTTGCAGCAATTCCAGCATTGCAGACCTTTGACATTCTAGCAGTTAATTTGCTGAGGTAATCTGGAGAGATTTCACCCCATGCTTCCATAAGCCCCTCCCACAAGTTGGTTTGGCTTGATGGGCACTTTTTTCGCACCATACGGTCAAGCTGCTCCCACAACAGCTCAATGGGGCTGAGATCTGGTGACAGCGCTGGCCACTCCATTATAGATAGAATACCAGCTGCTGCTTCTTCCCTAAATAGTTCTTGCATAATTTGGAGGTGTGCTTTGGGTCATTGTCTGTTGTGAATTCTGCTTTTGGGCTCCCTCCGGTGGTTGTAGGTGGTAATGTAGTTGTCCCTGGGCGGCAGTCCTGGTCAGGTGTATCTGCTGATTGCAATCTGACTGGGGTATTTAGGTTTGCAGGATTCATTAGTCCTTGCCAGTTGTCAATGGTTTTTGGGAGGTGTTGGACCTCTGTCTGGTTTCTCCTGCTTAGCTGCCAATTTAGCAAAGATAAGTGTCTGTTTTTTTTTCTATGGCACACATGCTGTGTGCTGGATTTTTGATTGTATTTCTGCTCTGTGTGTAGGATTCTCTGGAGTTGCAGATATACGTTCCACGTCTTTAGTTAGATGGAGGAATTTTTTGTATAATCTGCTGTGGATATTTTTGGAAGGGTTTTATACTGACCGCACAGTATTCTGTCCTATCCTTTCATATTTTAGCTAGAGTGGCCTCTTTTGCTAAATCCTGTTTTCTGCCTGTGTGTGTCTTGCCTCTCCTACTCACAGTCCATATTCGTGGGGGGCTGCCTATCCTTTGGGGTTCTGCTCTGAGGCAAGATAGTATTCCTATTTCCCCCTATAGGGGTATTTAGTCCTCCGGCTGTGACGAGGTGTCTAGGGTTTGATAGGCACACCCCACGGCTACTTCTAGTTGCGGTGTTAGATCAGGATTTGCGGTCAGTACAGTTACCAACTACTCCAGTGAAAGTTATTCATGCAGCTCCAAGGTCACCGGATCATAATAGTACAACTGGCCCATAATGAGTTAAATGCATCTCAGAAGAAGGGAAGAAAGGTGTGATCATAACAGTACAACTGGCCCATAATGAGTTAAATGCATCTCTGAAGAAGGGAAGAAAGGTGTTGAGCTATTTTTTTTCCGCTGCAGTCTGCTTCGTCTTCTCTTCCCTCTTCATCTCTGGGTGGCTGAGGAGTCTTGTGATAGCATGGATGTTCAGGAATTAGCTTCTCGTGTAGACCAGCTTGCTGCTAGGGTACAGGGTATTTCTGATTATATTGTTCAGACTCCTGTTTTAGAACCGAAGATTCCTACTCCTGATTTGTTTTTTTGGTGACAGGTCCAAATTTTTGAGTTTGAAAAACAACTGTAAACTGTTTTTGCTCTGAGACCTCGATCCGGTGATTCCATTCAGCAGGTTAAAATCGTCATCTCCATCTGTACTATTTGATGAAGCTGCCAGTTGAGGACCTGTGAGGCGTCAATTTCTCAGACTACAGACTCTAATGTACTTGTCTTGTTGCTCAGTTGTGCAGCGGGGCCTCACACTTCTGTTTCTACTCTGGTTAGAGCCTTTTGTTCTCTCCTCTGAAGGGAGTAGTGCACACCGTTGTAGGAAATCTTCAGTTTCTTGGCAATTTCTCACATGTAATAGCCTTCATTTCTAAGAACAAGACTAGACTGTCGAGTTTCACATGACAGTTATTTTTTTCTGGCCATTTTGAGAGTTTAATGGAACCAACAAATGTAATGCTCCAGATACTCAAATAGCTCAAAGGAAGGTCAGGTTTATAGGTTCTTTAATCAGCCAAACTGTTTTCAGCTGTTCTAACATACTTGCAAAAGGGTTTTCAAGGGCATTCTAACCATCCATTAGCCTTCTTAAACAGTTAGCAAACACAAAGTACCATAAGAACACTGGAGTGATGGTTGTTGGAAATGGGCCTCTATAAACATATGAAGATATTGCTTTACAAATCAGATGTTAGCAGCTAGAATAGTAATTTACCACATTAACAATGGATAGTGTATTGCTGAATCATTTAATGTTAGCTTCATTGGAAAAAAAAAGTGCTTTTCTTTCAATAATAAGGAAATTTCTAAGTGACCCTAAGCTTTTGAATGGTCGTGTATATACCCATACATATATACACACATGCATCTGTACATACACATATATACATATACGCATAAATATATACACATACATATAAATATACACATACATATAGACATACATATACACACAGGTACGGACTGGAGCTGAAATCAGCCCTGGCATTTGAAATCACACAGGCCCATGTTGTCCTCGTCCCCATGAACCAGATGGAATGTATTACTACTATTACTCTGGAAGGAGGAAAGGAAGATTTACTACACGACCAATATGTCTAATGAAACCCATGGACTGCTCGGGTAAGTGACAGAGTCAGCAACTTTTTGCTCCATCACAATTCTTAACAGTATGGGTGTCTTGATAACACTGATTCTGTTAACAACATAGCAGACAAGGTGGCCCATGACCAGACAGGCCCTTCTGGCATTTGACAGAAATGCCAGATGGCCAGTACGGCCCTGTTTTCCACCTCACTTTAGAAATTGAAATCAATGAACCGATTGGTTAGATGTGTTGGGCAGCTATGTCTATTTTTCCTGACCTTCCCATAGGTGCTGTAAGTCATACAGATGACTTACCGAGAGTTTAGTGCTCAGGCAGTATAATGGCCCATTGGTTAGTGCTGCTGTCCAATGCTGGTGCCCTGGGTTCAACTCTGACTGAAGACAATGAGATTCCTCCACTCAGGTGTATTTTACAAATTGTAGTCAGTGATTGTAATGGTAACAGCCCTAGTTTTTTCTGACCGTCTCAAAGGTTCTGAGAGTCCTATTGATGATCTGGCCAGAAAACCTCTCAGGCAGCTCAGTGGTTAACTCCAGTGCCATCCTACACTTGGGTCCTTAGGGTACCGTCACACTATACGATTTACCTACGATCACGACCAGCGATACGACCTGGCCGTGATCGTAGGTAAATCGTAGTGTGGTCGCTGGTGAGCTGTCACACAGACAGCTCTCCAGCGACCAACGATGCCGAGGTCCCCGGGTAACCAGGGTAAACATTGGGTAACTAAGCGCAGGACTGCGCTTAGTAACCCGATGTTTACCCTGGTTACAAGCGTAAAACTAAAAAAAAACAAACAGCACATACTTACATTCCGGTGTCCGTCAGGTCCCTTGCCGTCTGCTTCCCGCACTCACTGACTGCCGGCCGTAAAGTGAAAGTGAAAGCACAGCCGCTGTGCTCTGCTTTCACTTTACGGCCGGCAGTCACAGTGCGGGAAGCAGACGGCAAGGGACCTGACGGACACCAGAATGTAAGTATGTGCTGTTTTTTTTTTTTTAGTTTTACGCTTGTAACCAGGGTAAACATCGGGTTACTAAGCGCGGTCCTGCGCTTAGTTACCCGATGTTTACCCTGGTTACAAGCGAACGCATCGCTGGATCGATCGGTGTCACACACACCGATCTAGCGATGACAGCGGGAGATCCAGCGATGAAAGAAAGTTCTAAACGATCTGCTACGACGTACGATTCTCAGCAGGATCCCTGATCGCTGCTGCGTGTCAGACACAGTGATATCGTAACGATATCGCTGGAACGACACGAATCGTACCGTCGTAGCGATCGAAATGGTATAGTGTGACGGTACCCTTAGTTTGACTCTGACTGAGGCAGATAAGATTTCCCCTCTCAGATACATCTTAGAAAATGAAATCAAAGACCTCAAATGAAACCTGCTCTTCCTTTTCATGACCTGCTGATGGATACTGATAGGCATATTGATGACCTAGCCATCAGGTAATTCTATGGTGGCTCAGTAATTAGCGCAATTGCCTTTCAATCCTTAGGTCCTTAGTTCATTGCTGACTGAGGTCTGAGTAATTCTACCTCTCGGTTGCACTTTAGAAATTACAAATGGACCTGCTCTAGTTTTTCCTGATCTTTCCATTGGTGATAGAAGTCATTTCAATGATTTTGCCAAAGATTATTTTCCGAGCAGCACGATGGCCCAGTGGAAATCTCTGGTTCTTTGCAACATGTGAGTCAAGGGTTTTAATCCCACCATGAGAAACTGCAAATAGTCCTGTTCTAGTTTTTCCTGATCTTCTCATTGGTGCTGGTAGTAATATCAATGACATTGCCAAAGGTTATCTTCTGAGTGGCATGGTAGCCCAGTGGAAATCACTGGTGCTTTGCAGTAGATGAGTCCAGTGTTCTAATCACACTATGAGAAATTGCAAATGGACCTTCTTTGGTTTTTCCTGATCTTCCATTGGTGTTGCGAGTAATATCAATGACTTTGCCAAAGGTTACCTTCCGAGCAGTACGGTAGTCCAGTGGTAATCACTGGTGCTTTGCAGTATGGGAGTCCAGGGTTCTAATCCCGCCATGAGAACTGGCAAATGGACCTGCTTTAGTTTTTCCTGATCTTCCCATAGGTGCTCGTAACAATATCAATGACTTAGAAAATATTATCTTCTGAGCAGCACGGTAGCCCAGTGGTAAGCGCTGGTGCTTTGCAGTATGGGAGTCCAGGGTTCTAATCCCGCCATGAGAACTGACAAATGGACCTGCTTTAGTTTTTCCTGATCTTCCCATAGGTGCTCGTAACAATATCAATGACTTAGAAAATATTATCTGAGCAGCACGGTAGTCCAGTGGTAAGCGCTGGTGCTTTGCAGTATCGGAGTCCAGGGTTCTAATCCCACCATGAGAACTTGCAAATAGACCTGCTTTAGTTTTTCCTGATCTTCCCATAGGTGCTCGTAACAATATTAATGACTTCCGAAAAGGTTACCTTCTGAGCAGCACGGTAGCCCAGTGGTAAGCGCTGGTGCTTTGCAGTATGGGAGTCCAAGGTTCTAATCCCACCATGAGAACTTGCAAATGGACATGCTTTAGTTTTTCCTGATCTTCCCATAGGTGCTCGTAACAATATCAATGACTTAGAAAATATTATCTTCTGAGCAGCACGGTAGTCCAGTGGTAAGCGCTGGTGCTTTGCAGTATGGGAGTCCAGGGTTCTAATCCCGCCATGAGAACTGGCAAATGGACCTGCTTTAGTTTTTCCTGATCTTCCCATAGGTGCTCGTAACAATATCAATGACTTAGAAAATGTTATCTTCTGTGCAAATGGACATGCTTTAGTTTTTCCTGATCTTCCCATAGGTGCTCGTAACAATATCAATGACTTAGAAAATGTAATCTTCTGAGCAGCACGGTAGTCCAGTGGTAAGCGCTGGTGCTTTGCAGTATCGGAGTCCAGGGTTCTAATCCCACCATGAGAACTTGCAAATAGACCTGCTTTAGTTTTTCCTGATCTTCCCATAGGTGCTCGTAACAATATTAATGACTTCCGAAAAGGTTACCTTCTGAGCAGCACGGTAGCCCAGTGGTAAGCGCTGGTGCTTTGCAGTCTGGGATTCCAGGGTTCTAATCCCGGATGACACTGCAAGGAGTTTGTATGTTCTCCCCGTGCTCAGGTGGTATGCCACCCATGCTCTAAAGACATACAGGTAGGGTCCAGTGATGATGGTGTCACCTGTGCAGCATTCAGGGCTGCTTGCCCCCTTTCCTTGGGCAAGTATCCTGATTGGATGAATGTTCTGGTACAAATAACAAGATATTCACTTGTTAAATTGAGCAGCTCAGTCCTGGCCCGGCTGAGCTGCACTCTTTAAAACAATAATATTTTTTCTATTAAAGAGTGCAGCTCAGCCGGGCCAGGACTGAGCTGCTCAATTTAACAAGTGAATATCTTGTTATTTGTACCAGAACATTCATCCAATCAGGATACTTGCCCAAGGAAAGGGGGCAAGCAGCCCTGAATGCTGCACAGGTGACACCATCATCACTGGACCCTACCTGTATGTCTTTAGAGCATGGGTGGCAGACCACCTGAGCACGGGGAGAACATACAAACTCCTTGCAGTGTCATCCGGGATTAGAACCCTGGAATCCTAGACTGCAAAGCACCAGCGCTTACCACTGGACTACCGTGCTGCTCAGAAGGTAACCTTTTCGGAAGTCATTGATATTAACACCAGCACCTATGGAAAGATAAGGAAAAACTAGAGCAGGTCCAATTGCAATTTCTAAAGTACAAATGACAGGTAGAATTACTCAGAATCAAACTAAGGACCCAAGCATTCAAAAGGTAATTCAGCTAACCACTGAGCAACTATGCTGCCTGAAAAATACATGATGGCTAGATCATCAATACATCTATCAGTGCCCACCTACAGGTCATCAAAAACTAGAACAGGTCCATTTGCAATTTCTCATGGTGGAATTAGAACCCTGGATTCCTATGCAGCAAAGCACCAGTGCTTTCCACTGGGCTACCGTGCTGCTCAGATGATAAGTTGGCAAAGTCATTGATATTACCACCAGCACCAATGTGAAGATCATGAAAAACTAGAGCAGGTCCATTTGCAATTTCTCATGGTGGGATTAGAGGATTAGAACCAGGGGTGGATTAAGGGTAGCCAGGGCCCCGGGCTGTTCAGACACTGTGCCCCCCCCCCCCCCCCATCATGTGACGGGGGGTCATGATATGCCCAAACCAGATTATTGCAGAAAAATGGCCGGGCCCTACTGCAACCTATTAAATATTTGTTAAAATCTGCAATACAATTTAGGTATATTTTAACCAATAATATCACATACAAGGAACAAATACCACCAGCAACATATCAAGACCACATATTACCTCCGCTTGGTGACCAAATAGCACACACAAGGGACAAATACCACAACACCATTTCCAGACCACATATTACCACCACATAGTGACTGAATACTACAATACTGATCAGTAATTTAAAAAAACAAAACAAAACACAATACTATCACCATAAGTGCCAGTATTCACAGGAGATCTGTAATTAGTGTGCAGTGTCTGTGTAGAGGTAATACAGAGATCACTGGTGGTATTATACACAGGAGCTCTGTATATAATGTATAGGTAATACAGTGATCACTGGTGACATTGTACACAGGACCTCTGTATATAGTATACAGTGTATAGTGTCAGTGTAAACGTAACACTGACTCACCAGTGACGTCTCTAGGTGAAGTCCTTCATCTTTCATCCAGTACAGACCGCCATCATTTTTTCCAGCCAGGACTCGTTTCTGCAGGAAATAACACAGTTATCTCGAGCTCTGCTTGCAGAACACATTACTTAATTTTTCACAACTTCTACATTACACCACATGAAGAAAACAAGGCGATATAGTGTCACTCTGCACAATAACAGGACCGCCCCCCCCATTTAAAACAGTATACTCAAAAAATGAAATAAATACATCACTGCAGTAATAATATCCCTTAATTAGTCCCTATGGTAATAATATTCCCCATCCTGGCCCTGTGTGTCTCATTCCTGGCTCCAGCCATATGTTCTCGCATCCTGCCCTCATGAGTATCCATTCTACACCATATGATCTCCCCATCCTGCCCCATCTGTCTCCATCGTATCCATCCTGCCCCATGATCCAATCCTGCCCCATGTCTTTCATTCTGTTCCGTGTCTCCAATCATGCCCCGTGTCTACATTCTGCCCATGCCTCCAGTCCTGCCCCCAGTGTGTCCAGCATATTACCCCCAGTGTGTCCACCATATTACCCCCAGTGTGTCCAGCAATCTGCCCCAGTATGTCCAGCAATCTGCCCCAGTGTGTCCAGCATTGCCCCCAGACAGTGTCTCCAGCAATCTGCCCCAGTGTCTGACTCCAGCATATTGCCCCCCGTGTGTCCAGCAATCTGCCCCAGTGTGTCCAGCAATCTGCCCCAGTATGTCCAGCATTGCCCCCAGTGTGTCCAGCAATCTGCCCGTGTGTCCAGCATATTACCACCAGTGTGTCCAGCAATCTGCCCCAGTATGTCCAGCATTGCCCCAGTGTATCCAGCAATCTGCCTCAGTATGTCCAATTGTCCAGCATTGCCCCAGTGTCTCCAGCATTGCCCCAGTGTCTCCAACATTGCCCCAGTGTACCCTGCTGGATTGCCCCCAGACAGTGGGTTCAACAATCTGCCGCAGTATGTCCAGCATATTGCCCCAGAGTTTCCAGAATTGCCCCCAGTGTGTCCAGCAATCTGCCCCAGTGTCTCCAGCATATTACCCCCAGTGTGTCCAGCAATCTGCCCCAGTATGTCCAGCAATCTGCCCCAGTGTGTCCTCCAGCATTGCTCCAGTGTGTCCTATTATTCCCATAGTCCTATAATTAGCATAGGCTAAAGTCACTTCGACATAACGTGTAAGCACATTTCCACATGGTGGGTACCAAGAGAAAAAGATGAAGTGAAGGAGAGGATACTATTAAAACAAATTTATTCAGAACAATCTAAAAATGTATAACACATAAGGTAAAATCAGACATGAAAGGGGGAACGGAAACCTCCAAATACCAGAGAGGCACACCACAGCACTAAAGTATCCCCATGAATCCAAAACAAGCAGCTAAATCAATCTATCACATGTGTGTCGACAGTGGAAAATGCTTTAAAGGATTCCAGGTATCAAAATAGTACACGGCGCACAGAAATATATATCAGGTACTGGTATATAGAATAGAGGAAGGGCATGTAATAAGGCAGGGAAGGCAAAAAGACCCCAGAGTGTTAGCAAGAAGGCTGCTGTGCAATGATTCTGGGGAGTGATAATGTCACTATATGCCTGAGACATTATCACTCCCACCGTTAGCTTATCAAAAAACAAAAAAACAAACAGTCTCCTCACCTGACCAGCGGTCCAGGTGGCGAGCTCCCTCCAGCAGCGCACAGTCGCCGGCGACTGACAATGACGTCAGACGCCGGCGACGTGTGCGCTGTGGCCGACTTCAGCTGACAGCCTCCAATTGGCTGGCGGCTGTTTGTTGTTAATTATTGACGTGCGGGCGGGTGCCCGCACGTCAATAGGAAACCGCCGCAGCGCCGGAAGGGGCCCGATGCAGGCCCCCTCTCTCTGCCCACCGGGTCCGGGGGCACATAAAGCCTGTAGCCTGTCCAGTAACATAAGTTGTCAGTTGTCTTTGCCTGGGACGTGACGTTGCTTCACTAGTGCTTTCAGAAAAATTACCACCTACCTTACATACACCTTGAACACCAAGCCCATTTCCTCTTCCACCATGGCATCGCTTTTTCTCAGTCATGTTGCTCAGATAGTGTGGTAGGAGCACAGAATTTGCAACAAAAAATTAGATTTTACTCTCTGCACCACCTCTGTAAACAGCTGAATTTCAGCGACAGTAAATTCAAAGTTGAAATATGGCGCGCTGTATCATGTTAGTCACAGAAAAAAAGAATTGAGTGTAGCATAACTTCTTTGTCATACAGGCCTCATCCACAAACTATTTAAAAGTCAGGTCCCTTACTGTATGACGTTAAAAACAGAAGAATTTTTTTGTGGCCCATGGGTCAGGCCTCTATAACACACTAGCTACTATAAACTATTTTAATGTCAGGTCCCTTACTGTATGTCGTTAATAACAGAAGAATTTTTTGTGGCCTATGGATCAGGCTTCTATAACACACTAGCTGCTACAAACTATTTTAATGTCAGGTGCCTTACTGTATGATGTTAATAACAGAAGAGTTTTTGTGGCCTCTGGATCAGGCCTTTACAGCATAATTTCAACCCAACCAAATGACAAAGTGTGCATTTTGTCTAACTTTTTGCAACTGAAAAATTAAAAAAATGTTTTTAATGTGCCTTAGGTCTGCAGACAGGCTCATATCACCGCCACAAAATGACAACGTGGGATACAGCAGGCTGTTTCACATTTACCAACAGAAAAAAATTATAACTTTTTTTAATGTGCCTTAGGTCTGCAGACAGTTTTATATCACCACAGCACTAAATAACAAGGTGGGATACATTTTTTCACTAGTTACATGTGAATTAGAATCCTATACTCGTGCATGGATCACAATAGAAGCAGTGCACAACACGTGCCCTGCTGGCTTTCTTTGTGGACCTCAGTAATGTCAAAAACTGAAAAAAATGCTGGAAGGTAAATTTAACAGCCACACTGGACAATAGCTCGCTACACTATCTGACTAATATACAACCACCTAGCTAAAATGTGAGATACAGCAGGCTTTTTCACATTTACCTACTGAAATAACATTATTTAGAATGCTATACTCGTGCATGGAGCACAGGGGTGCATTAAGGGTAGCCAGGGCCCCGGGTTGTGCAGACACTGTGGGCCACCCCGGTCATGTGACGGGGGTCATGTGACATACCCGAACCAGATTATTCCAGAAAAATGGCCGGGCCCTACTCTACTGTAACCTATTAAATATTTGTTAAAATCTGCAATACAATTTAGGTATATTTTGACCAATAATATCACATACAAGGAACAAATACCACCGCACCATGTCAAGACCACATATTACCATTTGGTGACCAAATAGCACATACAAGGGACAAATACCACAACACCATTTCCAGACCACATATTACCACCACATAGTGACTGAATACTACAATACTGATCAGTAATAAATAAAAAAAAACACACACAATACTATCACCATAAGTGCCAGTATTCACAGGAGATCTGTACTTAGTATGCAGTGTCTGTGTAGAGGTAATACAGAGATCACTGGTGGTATTCTACACAGGAGCTCTGTATATAATGTATAGGTAATACAGTGATCACTGGTGACATTGTACACAGGACCTCTGTATATAGTATACAGTGTATAGTGTCAGTGTATAGGTAACACTGACTCACCAGTGACGTCTCTAGGTGAAGTCCTTCATCTTTCATCCAGCACAGACCGCCATTATTTCTTCCAGCCAGCACTCGTTTCTGCAGGAAATAACACAGTTATCTCGAGCTCCGCTTGCAGAATACATTACTTAATTTTTCACAACTTCTACATTACAACACGAAGAAAAAAAGGCGATATAGTGTCACTCTGCACAGTAACAGGACCGCCCCCCCCTCCCCCCCCATTTAAAACAGTGTCCTCAAAAAATAAAATAAATACATCACTGCAGTAATAATATCCCTTAATTAGCCCCTACGTAAATAATATTCCCCATCCTGGCCCCGTGTGTCTCATTCCTAACTCCTGCAATATGTGCGCACATCCTGCCCTCTTGAGTATCCATTCTACCCCATATGATTTCCCCATCCTGCCCCATGACAGTGTGTTCAACAATCTGCCCCAGTGTGTCCAGCATATTACCTCCACACAGTGTATCCAGCAATCTGCCCCAGTATGTCCAGCATTGCCCCCAGTGTGTCCTGTCCAGCAATATGCCCCAGTATGTCCAATTGTCCAGCATTGTCCAGTTTGTCCAGCAATCTGCCCCAGTGTGTCCAGCAATCATCTGCCCCAGACTGTGTCCTCCAGCATTGCCCCAGTCAGTCTCCAGCAATCATCTGCCCCAGACTGTGTCCTCCAGCATTGCCCCAGTGTCTCCTGCATTGCAGTGTGTCCAGCAATCATCTGCCCCAGTCTGTGTCCTCCAGCATTGCCCCAGTGTCTCCTGCATTGCCCCAGTGTATCCAGCAAATGCAAACTGTGTCCTCCAGCATTGCCCCCCAGTGTCTTCTGCATTCCCCCCCCAGTGTCTCCTGCATTGCCCCCCAGTGTCTCCTGCATTGCCCCAGTGTGTCCAGCAAATGCAAACTGTGTCCTCCAGCATTGCCCCCCCAGTGTCTCCTGCATTGCCCCAGTGTCCAGCAAATGCAAACTGTGTCCTCCAGCATTGCCCCCCCAGTGTCTCCTGCATTCCCCCCCCCCAGTGTCTCCTGCATTGCCCCCCCAGTGTGTCCAGCAAATGCAAACGGTGTCCTCCAGCATTTCCCCCCCAGTGACTCCTGCATTGCCCCAGTGTGTCCAGCAAATGCAAACTGTGTCCTCCAGCATTCCCCCCCAGTGTCTCCTGCATTGCCCCCCGCATTGCCCCCCCCAGTGTCTCCTGCATTCCCCCCCAGTGTCTCCTGCATTCCCCCCCAGTGTCTCCTGCATTCCCCCCTCAGTGTCTCCTGCATTCCCCCCCAGTGTCTCCTGCATTGCCCCCCAGTGTCTCCTGCATTGCCCCAGTGTGTCCAGCAAATGCAAACTGTGTCCTCCAGCATTGCCCCCCCAGTGTCTCCTGCATTGCCCCCCCAGTGTCTCCTGCATCCCCCCCCCAGTGTCTCCTGCATTGTCCCCCCAGTGTCTCCTGCATTCCCCCCCCCAGTGTCTCCTGCATTGCCCCAGTGTGTCCAGCAAATGCAAACTGTGTCCTCCAGCATTGCCCCCCCCAGTGTCTCCTGCATTGTCCCCCGCATTGCCCCCCCAGTGTCTCCTGCATTGCCCCCCCAGTGTCTCCTGCATTCCCCCCCAGTGTCTCCTGCATTCCCCCCTCAGTGTCTCCTGCATTCCCCCCCAGTGTCTCCTGCATTGCCCCCCAGTGTCTCCTGCATTGCCCCAGTGTGTCCAGCAAATGCAAACTGTGTCCTCCAGCATTGCCCCCCCAGTGTCTCCTGCATTGCCCCCCCAGTGTCTCCTGCATCCCCCCCCCAGTGTCTCCTGCATTGTCCCCCCAGTGTCTCCTGCATTCCCCCCCCCAGTGTCTCCTGCATTGCCCCAGTGTGTCCAGCAAATGCAAACTGTGTCCTCCAGCATTGCCCCCCCCAGTGTCTCCTGCATTGTCCCCCGCATTGCCCCCCCAGTGTCTCCTGCATTGCCCCCCCAGTGTCTCCTGCATTCCCTCCCCCAGTGTCTCCTGCATTGCCCCAGTGTGTCCAGCAAAATGCAAACTGTGTCCTCCAGCATTGCCCCCCCAGTGTCTCCTGCATTGCCCCCCCGTGTCTCCAGCAAATTCAAACTGTGTCCTCCAGCATTGCCCCCCCAGTGTCTCCTGCATTCCCCCCCCAGTGTCTTCTTCATTCCCCCCCAGTGTCTCCTGCATTGCCCCCCCAGTGTGTCCAGCAAATGCAAACTGTGTCCTCCAGCATTTCCCCCCCAGTGTCTCCTGCATTGCCCCAGTGTGTCCAGCAAATGCAAACTGTGTCCTCCAGCATTGCCCCCCAGTGTCTCCTGCATTGTCCCCCGCATTGCCCCCCCAGTGTCTCCTGCATTCCCCCCCCAGTGTCTCCTGCATTGCCCCAGTGTGTCCAGCAAATGCAAACTGTGTCCTCCAGCATTG
This sequence comes from Ranitomeya imitator, assembly GCF_032444005.1. Lineage (NCBI taxonomy): Eukaryota > Metazoa > Chordata > Amphibia > Anura > Dendrobatidae > Ranitomeya > Ranitomeya imitator. Next base: position 119,093,502 of record NC_091290.1, on the reverse strand, counting down.
CCCCCCCAGTGTCTCCTGCATTGCCCCCCCCAGTGTCTCCTGCATTGCCCCCAGTGTGTACAGCAAATGCAATCTGCCCCCCATCCCCAGTGTCTGACTCCTCCGCTCCGCCTCCACCGTTAGGTTATAAAAAAAAAAAAAATCTCCAGTCCTCACCTTACCAGCGATCCAGGCGGTGAGCTCCCTCCAGCAGCGCGCACTCGCCAGCGACTGACAATGACGTCAGACGCCGGCGACGTGTGCGCTGCGGCCGACGGCTGTTAACTATTGCCGTGCGGGCGCGCCCGCACGGCAATAGGAAACCGCCGCAGGCAGCGCCGCTAGAGGCCCGGTGAGCAGATGAGACGGGGCCCGATGCGGGCCCCCTCTCTCTGCCCACCGGGTCCGGGGGGGGGGCTCCCGGCACGGCAGTGACGGCACGGCAGGGGCACGGCACATAAATCAGGACTGAGGTTATAACGCGTCGCCACCGCGGCACTGTCTGACAGGGGCGGGCGGGCGGCTGGTGACTCACGGGGTGCCACTGTCACTGTGTCACTGACTCTCTGGACTCTGCATAGTGCGAGTTGCCCTGATGATGGCGGCGGCCGGCGGGCAATCTGTGCCCAGGGCCCCCCCACACCACTGAGTCCTGGGCTACCGCCCAGATTGACCCTCTTATAATCCGCCCCTGATGGAGCACAATAGAAGCAGTGCACAACACACTTGCAGGACATGTGCCCTGCTGGCTTTGTCTGAGAACCTCAGTAATGACAAAAAAAAAATTCCGGAAGATAAATTTTACAGCCACACTGTACACTATCTAGCTACAGTATCTGAGTGACATACAACCGCCTAACTAGCTAAAATCTTGCTGTTAACAGTGCCAGCATCAGGAGCAGCCTCTCTGCGCTGTTACAGTGTCAAAATAGCGCTAAAACAAGATGCCCGCTATTAATATGGAGAGGGATATGTGATTTCAGCAGCCAGTGACACAAGCTGCACATTGTGGGTGTTTCCTGCACCAACTGGCTAGCCGCAATGTGCACACAAAGTTAGCAAAAAAAAAAAAAAAATACTTCTTAGAAGAACGCCGCGCCTCTGAGCTCTGCAAACCCCCTCCCCTAATCAAACACGTGCCAAAAGCTCATGATATACCACCATTATCGTTGCTAAAGTGCTGAAAATATTTTTGTGGCAACGCAAATATTTTCCCGCACTTTTACCGAATGTTATCGATTTTTACCGATTTTATAAAATTTTGCTCGGGTTTCCGATCACGAATCCGAATGTGCCATATTCATGCCGAATTTATATTTGGTTATCGTTTTCTGAACAAAGTCGCTCATCGCTAGTCATGAGATGACATTTTCAGGTGTGAAGAACCACAGTAACGGAATGTGGATGAACAAACCAACGGCCGCTTTCTATAGCTATATGGCCAAACAGGTCCTCAGCATTCCATAAACCCCATCCCCTTTATTAGTCACACATTGAAAACAAATTGATAACACCTGTCAATACATGGTGAAGGTTATAGATGGGGACGTATCTAGATCTATAGACACCTATTACATCACATCACACTGGTGCTGACAAAGGAGGGAGAAGATAAGTGACCATCATTCAGGCCGAGCGGCTTCACTGCCCCTCACGCTTTCAATATTCTGCTTCTCTCTATAATAGATTGTGTGCAGGCTCGGACTGGCCCACAGGGGAATCCTCCGGTAGGCTGCTCCGTGAAGGAGTGCTAATAAGTAGTGCTATCACATTTGACTTACAATTTGCGGAAAAGGGTATCATATAGTCATTAATTATATAAGCTAACTAAATTAAGAAAAATAAAAAAAATAACTTGTCCCATAAATTAAACAAGCCCTCACGCAGCTCATAGAATGGTTCTTAAAATACTGATACACAAAAACACATTATTTTGTTCCCTTAGGCTATGTTCACATAGTTTTTTTCTGCCGGGAAAACCTGCTCTCTTGGAAGTAAAGCAGCTGCTGACAAAAAAAAAATAGTAGATTTTGCTGAGTTTTTTTCTGATACATTTGTCTGTTGTGCATGCTGATAAAGTTTAGTGCATAAAAGAAATTGATGTTTTTGGCACCAAAATCTTATATCTGCATTTGCAGATGGCAAAAACGCAACAGTTTTCCAATTCAGCCAGGAAAAAAAAACACCAATGTGTTCACATAAGATTTCTGAAATAGGGATTTTTGTGTACTCACCGTAAAATCCTTTTCTCCGAGCCATTCATTGGGGGACACAGACCGTGGGGTGTATGCTGCTGCCAATAGGAGGCTGACACTAAGTGATACAAAAAAAGTTAGCTCCTCCCCTGCAGTATACACTCTCCCGCTGGCTCTCAGCTAACCAGTTCGGTGCAAAAGCAGTAGGAGATCAATAACAATATATGAGCGTATAGCATGTGATATTCTGAAAAACAAGTATAAGCTAATAACAGGGTGGGAGCTGTCCCCCAATGAATGGCTTGGAGAAAAGGATTTTACGGTGAGTACAAAAAAATCCCTATTTCTCCTTCGCCTCATTGGGGGACACAGACCGTGGGACGTCCCAAAGCAGTCCCTGGGTGGGGACAACAATAGATCAGGCCCTGTGTAACCGCTACTTACAAGTGCGCCACCGCGGCCTGCAGAGTCCGCCTGCCCAGACTCACATCTGTGGAAGTTTGGGAATTATAGTGCTTCAAGAATGCATGCGGACTGGACGAATCCGCAAGCTTGCAGGCGTGCCTTGCTGACGCCTGGTGCCTAGAACCCTTGATAGACAGGGAGATAGGCTGACATCTAGCACGGAAGGACTCCTGGATGGTGAAAAGAATTCACCATGTTATCATGGTCGATGAAACGGCTAAACCCTTCCTGAAAATGTCAGGAAGCCTTCCTCTACCGTCAGGAAGCCCAAATAAAACGTCCAACCTTCAGAAGGACGCCGTCCTCAAGACGTATCTACTCGGAGCACTCACTTCGTCCAGAATATGGGGGATCTTATTCCATTTTGTGGACTGGAGCCAAAAGAGATGAGGGAAGAACTATGCCCTCATAACAGTGGTACTACAGTACCACCTTGGTAACAAAGGATGGAGATGGCCTGAGGACAACCTTGCCTCGAAGGTAATAAGGGAAAAAAGTCTGAAAGAGCAGAGAAGCTAGCTCCGAAGACTCGTCAGAGTGAGAATATCGCAGAGGAGAACGGGACGACTTTCCCTGATAGTAAAGTCTGCCCGGATGAAAAATGAGCCTACTGTAAGGCTCCTAGGAATAATAAGGTCCCAATGATCTAACGGTATGCGATAGGGAAGAACTACGTGTGAAAACTCCCTGTGAGAAAGTCCCTACTTGCAGTTGTGCTGCGATAAGGCGAGAAGATACTAGCTCCGCAAACAAAAACGTGGTCAGTGCGGATCTCTGAGGATCACTGGGGCCCCTTTCTGCTTCCGAAAGGCTTTCGGAAGCAGTGGAAGGGGAGTTTATGGAAACTGGTACCACGGCAGAACCAGAGCATGGAGAGCGATGGCTCTTGGATCTCGAGGCCGAACCACGAACTCGAGTACATTGGCCTTCAGTCTGGATGTCATCCCACCTACAACTGGAGAGCTCCAGTAAGGACAGATCTGATGGAAGACTTCGGGGTGAAGTTCCCACTGACTTGAGGCGGAACCCTGACGGCTGAATTTGTTTGCCATTCAGAGTTCTACTTCTGGGATATATACTGCCGAGATCACCGAATAATAGACTTCGGCCCATCAGAGAAAGTGAGGTACCTCGGTCATGGCGCCTGATCGTGGGTACCTGCTAGATGACTGACGTAAGGCACCGCCGTGGCATTATCCAATTGAATTCGGATAGGGTGACCAGCAAGAAGGCAGTGGACCTGATGTAAGACTACCGTTCGGATCTCCAGAACAATGATGGGGAGAAGACTGGTATTGGTAGTTACTAATAACCATTGAACCGGGAGAAAGGCCCTAGATAAAGAAGGAGCTCAGAGACTATTGTCTGAAAGTCTATTTGACTTGCTGAAAACGAGCGGAGCGAAGGAAACCGCTTCCATTGTCGTCACCATTTTTCCTCAGAACTCTCTTAGCAAATCAAATGAAATGAGGGGGTGAGTAATCAAGTCCTCAGAACTCTCCTTGCGCGAGCTCCCTGTTGAAGGGCCATGACCTTGTCTCGAGGAAGAATTACCATCCTTCTAGAAGTGTGCAGGATCATCCTCAAAAAGGATATCTGCTGGGCTGGAAATGAGGAGAACTTGTCTAAAGGTACCTTCACACATAACGATATTGTTAACGATATCGTTGCTATTTGTGACGTAGCAACGATATCGTTAATGAAATTGTTCTGTGTGACAGCGACCAACGATCAGGCCCCTGCTGGGAGATCGTTGGTCGCTGAATAAAGTCCAGAACTTTATTTCGTTGCTGGACTCCCTGGAGACATCGCTGGATCGGCGTGTGTGACACCGATCCAGCGATGTCTTCACTGGTAACCAGGGTAAACATCGGGTAACTAAGCGCAGGGCCGCGCTTAGTAACCCGATGTTTACCCTGGATACCATGCTAAAAGTAAAAAAAAACAAACACTAGATACTTACCTAACGCTGTCTGTCCTCCAGCGCTGTGCTCTGCACTCCTCCTGTACTGTCTGTGAGCCGGAAAGCAGAGCGGTGACGTCACCGCTCTGCTTTCCGGCTCACAGACAGTACAGGAGGAGAGCAGAGAAGCAGAGCGCAGCGCTGGAGGACAGACAGCGTTAGGTAAGTATCTAGTGTTTGTTTTTTTTTACTTTTAGCATGGTATCCAGGGTAAACATCGGGTTACTAAGCGCGGCCCTGCGCTTAGTTACCCGATATTTACCCTGGTTACCGGCATCGTTGGTCGCTGGAGAGCGGTCTGTGTGACAGCTCTCCAGCGACCAAACAGCGACGCTGCAGCGATCCGGATCGTTGTCGGTATCGCTGCAGCGTCGCTTAATGTGAAGGGGCCTTTAGTGTAGCTGCCAGCCCAGGAGAGAGGGTATCGCAAGAGATATAGACGACTCAGCGTAGTCCTGGAAGGGCGGCTAGACAGACCAAACAGGGCAGGACGAGCACGCCTCTAGAGTGCAAGAGAAACAAGACATCCGCCATGACCCGAGCGAACACTCTGGGTGCGGAAGCAAGGCCGAAGGACAAGGTTGTGACTTGAAAATGCTGCTGATGAATGGAAAGGCGAAGGAATTTTTGCAGAGGGCAAGCAACCCGAATGTCGATGGATGCCGGAAACTGCACCTTTTTCTGTTGAAGTAATGGCTGAGCGGAGGAACTCCATCCAAAGGAGGACCATGTCAAAGGTTGTTAGAAGTTTGAGGTCCAGGGTCGATCTTACTTTTCGTTCCCCTGTTTGGAACCAAGATCCCTTCGATCTAGACTGTGCTGGACAATCCTTATACAATCCTTTGTCAGTCTCCCGCTCAAAGGATTTGATTGGCCAGTTGTTGCTGGTGTGAATCAAGGTAGTTAAGGTCTCCAGCCAGGAGACCATTGCTCTAGCAATCCATGCGGCCGCTAGGGAGGATAGAGCGCTGGACCCGAAGCCGCAAGACAGAACGAACCAGATTTGCTATCTGACAGTCCGTGGTATTTTTAATTGATGACCCATCAGGTAGGGATACTGGTAGGTATACCACAGGAGATTCTACCCGGTTAATCTGCCCCATGGCAGAATGTGCGGCTGCATCCAGCAGGTCATAGTCTCTTGCCATCTCCTCTTTTCACGGTGCAGAGATAAAAATTAGGAACCCTCGATCCATCAACCTCTTAACAGGGAAGTGGAGAGGAATTGTCCGCCTTCTTGCATCATCCACTAAATAGTGGTGATGCAGAGGGGGGAGCTCGTACGCCAAAAAGGGTGCCTCTATATGTCCACAGAGTTCAGGTCTCCGGGTGGACAGGACAGGTTGTCTGGCGTTAGGCCTGGATGCAGAAGAGGAAACATGGAGACGACACTCCGTGTGCTCGTCTGTTGATAGTGTGGGGAGATCGGTGCCCTTTAAAGGACCCGTCGCCCTTAAAAAACAGGCCAGGCATGGCATCCCACGTAGAGGCTTCTGTCCAGTGAATCGCTTATCCGAATTGAATGGCAAATGCTCTCGAGGGAGTTTAGTCTCTGAAGCTCTGGCAAGCTCAGGCAATATCCAATCCATATTCAGAGCCTTGTTGTCATCAAATCATTGGTGAGGGAGCAGGAAACGAAAAACTTCCGTTTTCTAGATGCCTGTATGTTTCTAGACGCCTGTACGTTTCTAGAATACTTGCGGCCCCTGCTAGCCGACGGCTCCCATGTAGGATAGGGACCATGTATATTGGTCCTGCGAGCACTCCAAACACAGAGGGTATACAGAGGGATTCAATCTCTTGGTCAGAGAACCATGGATTGGTCAGTGAAGAAGTCCACTGAGGGGAACTAGAGGATAAAGCTGGGGTCGGCGGCGGAGGGCTCCTCGGACTGATCAAGCGCCTTTAAGACCAGGGAATACTGGTCATGCACCTTTAAGACCAGGAAATACTGGTCATACGCCTTTAAGACCAGGGAATACTGGTCATGCGCCTTTAAGAACAGAGAATACTGGCCATGCGCCTTTAAGACCAGAGAATACTGATCATGCGCCTTTAAGACCAGAGAATACTGGTCATGCACCTTTAAGACCAGGGAATACTGGTCATGCACCTTTAAGACCAGGGAATACTGGTCATGCACCTTTAAGACCAGGGAATACTGGTCATGCACCTTTAAGACCAGGGAATACTGGTCATGCACCATTAAGACCAGAGAATACTGGTCATGCACCATTAAGACCAGAGAATACTGGTCATGCACCTTTAAGACCAGGGAATACTGGTCATGCACCTTTAAGACCAGAGAATACTGGTCATGCACCTTTAAGACCAGAGAATACTGGTCATGCACCTTTAAGACCAGGGAATACTGGTCGTGCACCTTTAAGACCAGATAATACTGGTCGTGCACCTTTAAGACCAGAGAATACTGGTCGTGCACCTTTAAGACCAGAGAATACTGGTCGTGCACCTTTAAGACCAGGGAATACTGGTCATTCACCTTTAAAGACCAGAGAATACTGGTCGTGCACCTTTAAGACCAGAGAATACTGGTCGTGCACCTTTAAGACCAGAGAATACTGGTCGTGCACCTTTAAGACCAGAGAATACTGGTCGTGCACCTTTAAGACCAGAGAATACTGGTCGTGCACCTTTAAGATCAGAGAATACTGGTCGTGCACCTTTAAGACCAGGGAATACTGGTCATGCACCTTTAAGACCAGGGAATACTGGTCATGCGCCTTTAAGACCAGGGAATACTGGTCATGCGCCTTTAAGACCAGGGAATACTGGTCATGCGCCTTTAAGACCAGAGAATACTGGTCATGCACCTTTAAGACCAGGGAATACTGGTCATGCACCTTTAAGACCAGAGAATACTGGTCATGCACCTTTAAGACCAGAGAATACTGGTCATGCGCCTTTAAGACCAGGGAATACTGGTCATGCGCCTTTAAGACCAGGGAATACTGGTCATGCGCCTTTAAGACCAGGGAATACTGGCCATATGCCTTTAAGACCAGGGAATACTGGTCATGCGCCTTTAAGACCAGGGAATACTGGTCATGCACCTTTAAGACCAGAGAATACTGGTCATGCGCCTTTAAGACCAGAGAATACTGGTCATGCGCCTTTAAGACTGGGAATACTGGTCATGCGCCTTTAAGACTGGGAATACTGGCCATGCGCCTTTAGGACTGGGAATACTGGTCATGCGCCTTTAAGACTGGGAATACTGGTCATGCGCCTTTAAGACCAGAGAATACTGGTCATGCACCTTTAAGACTGGGAATACTGGCCATGCGCCTTTAAGACTGGGAATACTGGTCATGTGCCTTTAAGACTGGGAATACTGGCCATATGCCTTTAAGACCAGGTACTTCCTTACCCGGGTACTGATGTTTAATGCAAAAATACTGTCACCCCAGTGTGAGCTGGCCGGGTGGACCAAGATGGCCACCGGGAGCTGCAGAGTTGATAAAATCTCGCAGAGCGAGAAGCGCCAATTTGGGGGGCGGAGCCACAGACACGATGTTGAATAGGCCCAAGCCGGGGCCTAAATTTCTGTAGCCGGCGGGCGACACCAGCGGGGCGTTCCAGGCAAGACTTCCAGGATGCGGCCTACAAATCGGCCGAAGCCGGGGACTAAATTTTTGCAGCCATCCAGAGCGTTACCTCAGAGAGGTGGGCCACAGGGAAGTGGCTGAGGCTGCCTGTCAGCATGTGGATATCCCTCTGAAGATGGATCCACTCACCATCGGTGCGCGTCCCGGCATGGAGCCGCCGCGGATGTGGGTTTCAGCGCTGTTCTGTGCAGCGTGGACGGTGCAGGGATAAGCCTCAATCCATCATCCGTTTGTTAGGGAGGTGGAGAGGACCCGTCCGCCTCCTTGTGCCATCCGCTTTCACAGTGGTGGGACAGTGGGGGCTGCTCGGACGCCATAGAGAGGGGCCTCTGTACAGCCACGGAGTTCAGTCCGGGTGGACAGGGCCAGTTGTCCGGCATTAGGCCTGGCTCCAGGAGAGGATACATGGAGGCGACACTCCATGTGGTCGCCTGCTGCAGGTGTGGGGAGATCGGGACCATGAAAGGAACCGTCGCCCCTGAAGTGAGCTCAGGCATGGCTTCCCACGTCGCAGGAGAGGGTACGGGGAGGTGTACTCGCCGTGCTCGCCTGTTGATGGTTCAGGGGAGATCGGAACCTTGAAAGGAACAGTCGCCCCCTTCACTCCGTTAATTAAAAAATAAAAATTTACAGAAAAGTAAATAATAAAATAAAAACGTTGGGGTCTCAAACAGACCCATGTGCCTCCTACAGACACTAAGCAAGAACTGGTTAGCTGAGAGCCAGCAGGAGGGTGTATACTGCAGGGGAGGAGCCGAGAGCCAGCAGGAGGGTGTATACTGCAGGGGAGGAGCCGAGAGCCAGCAGGAGGGTGTATACTGCAGGGAAGGAGCCGAGAGCCAGCAGGAGGGTGTATACTGCAGGGGAGGAGCCGAGAGCCAGCAGGAGGGTGTATACTGCAGGGAAGGAGCCGAGAGCCAGCAGGAGGGAGTATACTGCAGGGGAGGAGCCGAGAGCCAGCAGGAGGGTGTATACTGCAGAGGAGGAGCTGAGAGCCAGCAGGAGGGTGTATACTGCAGGGAAGGAGCCGAGAGCCAGCAGGAGGGAGTATACTGCAGGGGAGGAGCCGAGAGCCAGCAGGAGGGTGTATACTGCAGGGGAGGAGCCGAGAGCCAGCAGGAGGGAGTATACTGCAGGGGAGGAGCCGAGAGCCAGCAGGAGGGTGTATACTGCAGGGGAGGAGCCGAGAGCCAGCAGGAGGGAGTATACTGCAGGGGAGGAGCTGAGAGCCGGCAGGAGGCTGTATACTGCAGGGGAGGAGCCGAGAGCCGGCAGGAGGGAGTATACTGCAGGGGAGGAGCCGAGAGCCGGCAGGAGGGTGTATACTGCAGGGGAGGAGCCGAGAGCCAGCAGGAGGGAGTATACTGCAGGGGAGGAGCCGAGAGCCTGCAGGAGGGTGTATACTGCAGGGGAGGAGCCGAGAGCCAGCAGGAGGGTGTATACTGCAGGGGAGGAGCCGAGAGCCAGCAGGAGGGTGTATACTGCAGGGAAGGAGCCGAGAGCCAGCAGGAGGGAGTATACTGCAGGGGAGGAGCCGAGAGCCAGCAGGAGGGTGTATACTGCAGGGGAGGAGCTGAGAGCCAGCAGGAGGGAGTATACTGCAGGGGAGGAGCCGAGAGCCAGCAGGAGGGTGTATACTGCAGGGGAGGAGCCGAGAGCCAGCAGGAGGGAGTATACTGCAGGGGAGGAGCCGAGAGCCGGCAGGAGGCTGTATACTGCAGGGGAGGAGCCGAGAGCCGGCAGGAGGGAGTATACTGCAGGGGAGGAGCCGAGAGCCGGCAGGAGGGTGTATACTGCAGGGGAGGAGCCGAGAGCCAGCAGGAGGGTGTATACTGCAGGGGAGGAGCCGAGAGCCTGCAGGAGGGTGTATACTGCAGGGGAGGAGCCGAGAGCCTGCAGGAGGGTGTATACTGCAGGGGAGGAGCCGAGAGCCAGCAGGAGGGAGTATACTGCAGGGGAGGAGCCGAGAGCCGGCAGGAGGGAGTATACTGCAGGGGAGGAGCCGAGAGCCGGCAGGAGGGAGTATACTGCAGGGGAGGAGCCGAGAGCCGGCAGGAGGGTGTATACTGCAGGGGAGGAGCCGAGAGCCAGCAGGAGGGTGTATACTGCAGGGGAGGAGCCGAGAGCCTGCAGGAGGGTGTATACTGCAGGGGAGGAGCCGAGAGCCGGCAGGAGGGTGTATACTGCAGGGGAGGAGCGGAGAGCCAGCAGGAGGTGTATACTGCAGGGGAGGAGCCGAGAGCCAGCAGGAGGGAGTATACTGCAGGGGAGGAGCCGAGAGCCGGCAGGAGGGAGTATACTGCAGGGGAGGAGCCGAGAGCCAGCAGGAGGGTGTATACTGCAGGGGAGGAGCCGAGAGCCAGCAGGAGGGTATATACTGCAGGGGAGGAGCCGAGAGCCGGCAGGAGGGTGTATACTGCAGGGGAGGAGCCGAGAGCCGGCAGGAGGGTGTATACTGCAGGGGAGGAGCCGAGAGCCGGCAGGAGGGTGTATACTGCAGGGGAGGAGCCGAGAGCCGGCAGGAGGGTATATACTGCAGGGGAGGAGCCGAGAGCCGGCAGGAGGGTGTATACTGCAGGGGAGGAGCCGAGAGCCGGCAGGAGGGTGTATACTGCAGGGGAGGAGCCGAGAGCCAGCAGGAGGGTGTATACTGCAGGGGAGGAGCCGAGAGCCAGCAGGAGGGTGTATACTGCAGGGGAGGAGCCGAGAGCCAGCAGGAGGGTGTATACTGCAGGGGAGGAGCCGAGAGCCAGCAGGAGGGTGTATACTGCAGGGGAGGAGCTACCTTTTTTTGTATCACTTAGTGTCAGCCTCCTACTGGCAGCAGCATACACCCCACGGTCTGTGTCCCCCAATGAGGCGAAGGAGAAATCTCATAGCTTTTGCTGGTACTGTATGTCAGTAAATATAACGTAATGTCTTATTGTTCGATCGCACACTGCAAAACCAAAAGATGTAGCCGAGCTCAGACACACTGCAGCTTTGATCCCCTCACAGCCCCTCCTTCTCTCTCTGCCTGCCTGTGTAATCCTATACTCCTTCCCCCCTCCCTGTGTGTGTGTCAGAGGTACAGATAATGACTCTTACCGTTGACGTCCTTTCTGATAGAATCGTTCTCTTTTCCCGTCTTTTCCATCTGGCCCAGACCGACATGACAACTTCTTCCAGCCAGGATTCGTCTGCAGAGAATACAACAACACGTTTCACTTCTCATATTCCAGCCATCACCATCTATTCTCAACCTGCACAAACTGCTCATCCTGCTAATACCTCAATACTGAGCCGCTGCTGCCGTATGTGTCCCTATTACTGCACCTGATACCCCAATACTGAACCGCTGCTGCCGTATGTGTCCCTATTACTGCACCTGATACCCCAATACTGAACCACTCCTGCCGTATGTGTCCCGATTACTGCCCCGATACCCCATTACTGAGCCGCTGCCGTATGTGTCCTACAGCACCTGATACCCAATACTGAGCCGCTGCTGCCATGTGTCCTACAGCCCGATACCCCAATAATGACCCTCTGCTGCCATATGTGTCCTACAGCACCTGATACCCCAATACTGAGCCGCTGCTGCCATATGTGTCCTACAGCACCTGATACCCCAATACTGAGCCGCTGCTGCCGTATGTGTCCTACAGCACCTGATACCCAATACTGAGCTGCTGCTGCCATATGTGTCCTACAGCCCGATACCCCAATAATGACCCTCTGCTGCCATATGTGTCCTACAGCACCTGATACCCCAATACTGAGCCGCTGCTGCCATGTGTCCTACAGCACCTGATACCCCAATACTGAGCCGCTGCTGCCATATGTGTCCTACAGCACCTGATACCCCAATACTGAGCCTCTGCTGCCATGTGTCCTACAGCACCTGATACCCCAATACTGAGCCGCTGCTGCCATATGTGTCCTACAGCACCTGATACCCCAATACTGAGCCGCTGCTGCCATGTGTCCTACAGCACCTGATTCCCCAATACTGAGCCTCTGCTGCCATGTGTCCTACAGCACCTGATACCCCAATACTGAGCCGCTGCTGCCATGTGTCCAACAGCACCTGATACCCCAATACTGAGCCGCTGCTGCCATGTGTGTCCTACAGCACCTGATACCCCAATACTGAGCCGCTGCTGCCGTATGTGTCCTACAGCACCTGATACCCCAATACTGAGCCGCTGCTGCCGTATGTGTCCAACAGCACCTGATATCCCAATACTGAGCCGCTGCTGCCATGTGTCCTACAGCACCTGATACTCCAATACTGAGCCGCTGCTGCCATGTGTCCAACAGCACCTGATACCCCAATACTGAGCCGCTGCTGCCATGTGTGTCCTACAGCACCGGATACCCCAATACTGAGCCACTGCTGCCATGTGTCCGACAGCCCCTGATACCCCAATACTGAGCCGCTGCTGCCATGTGTGTCCTACAGCACCTGATACCCCAGTACTGAGCTACTGCAGCCATATGTGTCCTACAGCACCGGATACCCCAATACTGAGCCGCTGCTGCCATGTGTCCTACAGAACCTGATACTCCAATACTGAGCCACTGCTGCCATATGTGTCCAACAGCACCTGATACCCCAATACTGAGCCGCTGCTGCCATGTGTGTCCTACAGCACCTGATACCCCAATACTGAGCAGCTGCTGCTATGTGTCCAACAGCACCTGATACCCCAATACTGAGCCGCTGCTGCCATGTTTGTCCTACAGCACCGGATACCCCAATACTGAGCCGCTGCTGCCATATGTGTCCAACAGCACCTGATACCCCAATACTGAGCCGCTGCTGCCATGTGTGTCCTACAGGACCTGATACCCCAATACTGAGCAGCTGCTGCTATGTGTCCAACAGCACCTGATACCCCAATACTGAGCCGCTGCTGCCATGTTTGTCCTACAGCACCGGATACCCCAATACTGAGCCGCTGCTGCCATATGTGTCCAACAGCACCTGATACCCCAATACTGAGCCGCTGCTGCCATGTGTGTCCTACAGGACCTGATACTCCAATACTGAGCTACTGCAGCCATATGTGTCCTACAGCACCTGATACCACAATACTGAGCAGCTGCTGCTATGTGTCCAACAGCACCTGATACCCCAATACTGAGCCGCTGCTGCCATGTTTGTCCTACAGCACCGGATACCCCAATACTGAGCCGCTGCTGCCATATGTGTCCTACAGCACCTGATACCCCAATACTGAGCCGCTGCTGCCATATGTGTCCTACAGCACCTGATACCCCAATACTGAGCTACTGCAGCCATATGTGTCCTACAGCACCTGATACCCCAATACTGAGCCGCTGCTGCCATGTGTGTCCTACAGCACCTGATACCCCAATACTGAGCCGCTGCTGCGGTATGTGTACTACAGCCCAATACCCCAATACTGACCCTCTGCTGCCATATGTGTCCTACGGCACCTGATACCCAAATACTGAGCCGCTGCTGCCATGTGTCCTACAGCACCTGATATCCCAATACTGAGCCGCTGCTGCGCTATGTGTCCAACAGCACCTGATACCCCAATACTGACCCGCTGCTGCCATGTGTCCTACAGCCTGATACCCCAATACTGAGCCGCTGCTGCCATGTGTCCCTATTACTGCACCTAATACCCCAATGTTGAGCTGCTGCTGCCGTATGTGTCCCTATTACTGCACCTGATACCCCAATACTGAGCCGCTGCTGCCATGTGTGTCCTACAGCACCTGATACCCCAATACTGAGCCGCTGCTGCCATGTGTCCAACAGCACCTGATACCCCAATACTGAGCCGCTGCTGCCATGTGTGTCCTACAGCACCGGATACCCCAATACTGAGCCGCTGCTGCCATATGTGTCCAACAGCACCTGATACCCCAATACTGAGCCGCTGCTGCCATGTGTGTCCTACAGCACCGGATACCCCAATACTGAGCCGCTGCTGCCATGTGTCCAACAGCACCTGATACCCCAATACTGAGCCGCTGCTGCCATGTGTGTCCTACAGCACCTGATACCCCAATACTGAGCTACTGCAGCCATATGTGTCCTACGGCACCTGATACCCAAATACTGAGCCGCTGCTGCCATGTGTCCTACAGCACCTGATATCCCAATACTGAGCCGCTGCTGCGGTATGTGTCCAACAGCACCTGATACCCCAATACTGACCCGCTGCTGCCATGTGTCCTACAGCACCTGATACCCCAATACTGAGCCGCTGCTGCCATGTGTGTCCTACAGCACCTGATACCCCAATACTGAGCCGCTGCTGCCGTATGTGTCCAACAGCACCTGATACCCCAATACTGAGCCGCTGCTGCCATGTGTCCTACAGCACCTGATACTCCAATACTGAGCCGCTGCTGCCATGTGTGTCCTACAGCACCTGATACCCCAATACTGAGCAGCTGCTGCTATGTGTCCAACAGCACCTGATACCCCAATACTGAGCCGCTGCTGCCATGTTTGTCCTACAGCACCGGATACCCCAATACTGAGCCGCTGCTGCCATATGTGTCCAACAGCACCTGATACCCCAATACTGAGCCGCTGCTGCCATGTGTGTCCTACAGCACCTGATACCCCAATACTGAGCTACTGCAGCCATATGTGTCCTACAGCACCTGATACCCCAATACTGAGCCGCTGCTGCCATGTGTTTCCTACAGCACCTGATACCCCAATACTGAGCCGCTGCTGCGGTATGTGTACTACAGCCCAATACCCCAATACTGACCCTCTGCTGCCATATGTGTCCTACGGCACCTGATACCCAAATACTGAGCCGCTGCTGCCATGTGTCCTACAGCACCTGATACCCCAATACTGACCCGCTGCTGCCATGTGTCCTACAGCCTGATACCCCATTACTGAGACTCTGTTGCCATGTTTCCTACAGCACCTGATGCCCCAATACTGAGCCTCTGCTGTCATGTGTCCTACAGCACCCGATGCCCCAATACTGAGCCGCTGCTGCCATGTGTCCTACAGCACCTGATACCCCAATACTGAGCCGCTGCTGCCATATGTGTCCCTATTACTGCACCTAATACCCCAATGCTGAGCTGCTGCTGCCGTATGTGTCCCTATTACTGCACCTGATACCCCAATACTGAGCCGCTGCTGCCGTATGTGTCCCTATTACTGCAACTGCTGTGTAAATTCTAAAGCACCTCTCTATAATATAATAATGCCGAGTGCAAGTGCACTAGAAAACAGTGCCCATATTTTGCCCCTTGAAAGTAATAATGCCCTGTGTGCCCGTGATAGTCACAGTAAACATAGTTCCCCTATAACAATAAGTGCCCACTTTACATTTAATAATGTCCCGAGTCTCCCCCTGTACAGCTCCCCTATACACAGTATGATGCCCGACTCACTGTATAGTACCACCCACACACTATACTGACCCCTTAGTAGACTCCAAACTGTTTGATTTCTCCAACACTGTATGATGGCCCCTTCACTGTAATCCCCACTGTATGATGGCCCCAGAGATAACCTCCATGTAGTATAATGTGCTAGATAGTCCTCAATATAGTACAAGACAGTGCCCCTATAGGTAGACCCTGTAGTATAAGGCAGTACCCCTATAGGCAGACCTTGTAGTATAAGGCAGCACCCCCCCATAGGCAGATCCTGTAGTATAAGGCAGCACCCCCCTCCCATAGGCAGATCCTGTAGTATAAGACAGCACCCCAATAGGCAGATCCTGTAGTGTATAAGGCAGCACCCCGCCATAGGCAGATCCTGTAGTATAAGGCAGCACCCCCCCTATAGGCAGATCCTGTAGTGTATAAGGCAGCACCCCCCCCATAGGCAGATCCTGTAGTGTATAAGGCAGCACCACCCATAGGCAGATCCTGTGGTATAAGGCAGCACCCCCATAGGCAGATCCTGTAGTGTATAAGGCAGCACCCCCCATAGGCAGATCCTGCAGTATAAAGCAGCACCCCCCATAGGCAGATCCTGTAGTATAAGGCAGCACCCCCCATAGGCAGATCCTGTAGTATAAGGCAGCACCCCCCATAGGCAGATCCTGTAGTATAAGGCATCACCCCCCATAGGCAAATACTGTAGTGTGTAAGGCAGCACCCCCCCATAGGCAAATACTGTAGTGTATAAGGCAGCACCCCTCTCCTATAGGCAGATCCTGTAGAGTATAAGGCAGCACCCCCCCATAGGCAGATCCTGTAGTATATAAGGCAGCACCCCCCCATAGGCAGATCCTGTAGAGTATAAGGCAGCTCCCCCCATAGGCAGATCCTGTAGTATAAGGCAGCACCCCCCATAGGCAGATCCTGTAGTATAAGGCAGCACCCCCCATAGGAAGATCCTGTAGTATAAGGCAGCACCCCCTATAGGCAGATCCTGTAGTGTATAGGGCAGCACCCCCCATAGGCAGATCTTGTAGTATAAGGCAGCACCCCCCCATAGGCAGATCCTGTAGTGTATAAGGCAGCCCCCATAAAAAAAAACACAATACTCACCCTTCTTCCTCGTTCCAACGGTGCTCCCTGCTCCCGCTCTTGTCCTGACAGCGGGCGCTGGGCGGTGACATCATCGCGCCCGCTGTCAGTGTCGGCATCTGCGACAGGGAAATGATGAGAGAAGGAGCGCAGCGCGGCGCTCCTTCCCTCATCAATGCGGTGACCTGTATATGTAGATGCTCTGCCGCAGAATGTAACTGCAGTTACAATAACGTAACTCCGGGTGGGCCCCCTCAGAGCGCGGGGCCCTGGGCGACTGCCCCCTCTGCTGCCCCCCGATAGCTACGCTACTGGTGTGTGTGGTTCCCTCACCCCCTTCCTCCTGCTTGCAGCTGGGGAAACAAAGTAAAAAGCTCTGAAAAATGTGTTTCGTTTGTCCTAGTACAGGGTTCATTTAGTATCAAAATATAATGGCGCCGAAGAGCCATAGAAACACAAAACTTACCCTTTTGAATGGGCACTGGCAGAACCATACTCAGATGAATTTTGTAAGCTCAGGGGCCAGCAGAATCCAAGTAGTAGATTACTGCTTAACCAAGGCACATAGCCAAATCATGTTTAGACTTAAACGTCTGCGAATTGAGATATTGATTTGGCTTTTATCCTAAGTCATATTGCACGACTCGTTAAAGGGTTGATTGTGACTTGTAGGATTGCTACTTCCAACAGGTGGCGCTATAGAGTTTAAGTCTTCTTTTTCTCAGAAGAGGCAATTTGCATATTAGACTTAAATGAACATTTATTTCATGCTGAGAAAAAATGATAATTTTGTCTTCCTTCTACGGGTTTTCTCCCCAGGAGTTATGGTTAGTAGCCGGATTTCATAACTTTCAAAAATGGGAGTATTCAGCCCCTCAGTGATGTCACGAGCAGAGGGTATAAGAGATTCAGCCTCATTTTAGAAGTGTTTTTTTTTGCCCAGGAGGCTCTGCAACCAGCCTGATGCATTGGGATGTCACTCCTTCCCCCCACGCCACATGGCAGCCATAATATGAGAGAACTAACTGCTTTTCATTTTTAATCCCTTTTATTTTGTAATCGTTCTGTACATACTATAATAGTCTCATCTTGTAATATCGTTTTTATACTTTTGTAAACACTGCCTAATCTTTTTGGAGTAAAAGCTATAATATTTACTAGACTTGTTCTCGTTGCTCTAAACGTACCCTAAGTCCTCAGACCTAAGCCATTGCTACTGATTGGGTTGGCTCCTGACCCGCTATTAATCATAAGAAATAGAAGCTGTGGCAGGGCAGCATGCTGAGCTTGTGGGGCAAAGCTGGCAGTGACAGAAAGGGTTTTATAAGTGTATAGCCCGGCTGGGAATAGTTATATCGTCTCACTGCAGCATGCCCAATAGCCAGTACACAAGCATGCAGCCTTTCTGGTGACTAATTTTCCTAGGTGCAGTTGCCTGACTGACCTGAGGGTAAGGGGGCTCCAGAGGGCTGCAAGTTCCAAACCGGAACTGGGAAGTGGGATATAAATAAATCCCTGAGGAAAGAACCGGGAAACCAAACACCCCAGATTCATGACATATTGGTGGCAGAGCGGTGGGATAATAGAGCATTAGTGATCTGGTTTGAGCAATCATTCCTCTCACTAAAAACTTGCACGGTTCTTGCGAGGACCCTGCACAAAAACTTTTGGAGAACGAACTCAGTGTTTACTAGTCCTGAGACAATAGTGTCTAAAGCGATTACTTCTACCCTGTTTCTTCGTTTTTCTATCCTCTCTTTTATTTGGCAACTATGGCTATGCTTGGAGAAGGCTGGTATAAGCAGCATAACAAGGACACTCTTATTGCCCTTTGCAGGCTGAGACAGATTGACGCCACGGCCAAAAACAAAAGCCAACTGGTCGCGGCTCTGGTGCATCTGGAAATCGCTCAGAGCCAAGCGGACACAGAAGCCAGCCCAAGCGCAAATGGTGCTGCTGCAGAGGTCCAACTGGGGCAAGCCGGCCCTACTTGCCACCAGGGCAGAGTGGACCACACCTGACGATGGCATTGGAACAACTCCCCACAGACGATCGTGATACACGTCTGAGGCTGATCCAGCAGTACCAAGAGCAAGCGGAGCAGCGGGAGGCGGAGAGAGCCCAGTGGGAGGCGGAGAAAGCTGAACGGCAGGCCCAAGCCGAGCGGGAGTGCTAGCTGGAGTAAGCCTGACTCCATGCGTCGAGGTCACCCCAGTCCAGCGACGAGCCCAACAGCGCTCAGATTCCTAAACCCCAGCCAGAGCACTTTGCTGTGATGGAAAAGGACAGGGACTTGGACACTTTTCTGCGGGTATTTGAGAAAGCCTGCGGGCGTTTAATTCTCTCCCATCAGGCCAAGATGGTGACTATGAGGCCATCAAGCAGGCCCTGATAAAAAAGAACCAGCTCACTCCTGAGGTTTACCGCAAAAAGTTCCGGAACCTCCAATGTGGCCCACACAACAGTTACAGCGATGTGTGGTACATGGACTCAGAACCCATTTTGCCCAGTGAACCCAAGGACTGTCAGCGATCACCTCTGAACAGCTGCGAGACCTGATGATCAAAGACCAGTTTCTACATCTTTGCCCAGCTGAGGTGCAACTGTTCTTGATGGACCGAGAGCCCAAAGACATGGATAAAGCGCAGATTGCTGACGCCTATGAGGCCAGCCATAAACCGGAAGTGCGGAAGCCAGTTATCGTCAGCTGGAGAGGGGGTAAGCCATCAACCAACCCCAGTGCCCCTGCCAGCCGACTCACCGGAGGCCCTGTCCCTGTTGCCAGCACCCAACCTACCACCGACCTTCGCAAGTGTTTTACCTGCAATAAGTCTGGTCATATCAGCGCCAACTGTCCGAAGAAGCAGAAGAACCCCCCAGCCAGGGCCCCAGGCGGCAGTTCTTTTGGTGGTTGGGGCGGTTGGGAGGGACAATGACAACGTGCAGCAAGTCACCGAGGGGGGCAATGTCGCTGGAGGCCTCAAGGACACCGTGCTGAACGAACCCTCATCCGACCCGAACTGGCAGCCCCTGAAGAGATTATTCCGGGGAAAACCCTAACTGTCACTGGGATTGGGGGCATCCGCTGTCCCTTGCCAATGGCCGAGTGTTTATAGATTGGGGTGCTGGGAGCGGGGTGAAGGAAGTGGGGCTGTCTGAAAACTTGTCCACTGACGTTTTGTTGGGGACTGATTTGGGGAGAATGTTTGCAGATTACGTCCCTGATCCCCCTACCCCATCTGATACTAAGGGTAATGTTAATGCTAATGATAACGATGGGAAATTGCATGCGTTACCTTAGAGTGATTTAACTCATACGGATGATGATGATGATGAAAATTTGCATGTTTTACCTGCTAACCATTTACTTCCTAATGATGATGTGTCTACAGGTGCAGGAGTGCTCAGGCATGTCACTCTGCAAGGTGAAATAGCTGGGGAACCCCTAACAGGAGCAAGGAATTGTGCTAGGGGAAATGGGGAGATGCATGGGAACTGTGAGGAAGGTGATGCCATGCAACTGACCAGTACCACAGAGGAAGGTAACTGCCTCATATATAGCACTGCTCCTGAGATGTTGGGGGTGGAATCGGGAGGTAGAACCCATAGCAGCACCGGCTGATGGGTCTGTGGAGATCCCCAGGGAGGCAGCCTAGATTGACTGCGGGTTACAGCATCTGAGTGCCCGGAAAGCAGATAACCTTCTGCCTTCTGGACCCTCCTCAGTCAAAGGGGTGACTGAACCAGAGATGGACCCAGAGCAGGTCCCAGAGGGTTCCCTTGGGGAAGGGACGCTGATGTCACTTCTGGCTGCCTCTAGTCAGGAGTTCCAGGCTGCTCTGCATTCAGATGCGAGCCTGGAGAACTTTAGACACCTCGCCGAGACGCCCACCTCCGTGGCTGATAAGGAGAGCGTGTTCTGGGAACGAGGGAGGTTATACCGGGACACAGTTCCTGGTAAATCCAAAAAGGAGTGGTTGAGGGAAAGAGCTGGTCGTCCCGTACCAATTTTAGGGTGAGTTGTTGCGGATTGCCCATGAGATCCCACTCGCTGGACACTTGGGGATCAGCAAAACTAATGCCCGGCTGTCTCAATACTTCTATTGGCCCAAGATGGGGACAGATGTAACAAACTACTGCTGCTCCTGTATCACCTGCCAAAGAGTGGGGAAGGTGGGACCTGCTCTTAAGGCTCCCCTGATCCCTTTGCCGGTGATAGAGGAGCCTTTCCAGAGAATCGCGGTGTACATTGTGGGCCCACTGGCAGTCCCCATAGGCTCTGGAAAGCAATACTTCCTCATTGTGGTACACTACGCTACCCGGTACCCAGAGGCAGCGGCTCTGTCCTCAATTAGGGCAGATAAGGTGGCGGATGCCCTGTTGGCCATCTTTTCAAGGGTAGGATTTCCCAAGGAGATGCTTACCGACCAAGGGTCCCAATTCCTGTCTCTCCTAATGGATGCTCTCTGTAAGAAAATGCAGGTGACGCAGGTGAAGCGTCTGGTATCGAGGGCGTATTACCCCCAGGACCAAGAAACAGGTGATGTCCTTCCTGGGCACTGCAGGGTACTATAGGCTCTTTGTACAGAACTACAGCAGCCGTGCAAAACCATTGACGGAGCTCACCAGGAAGAAGCTACTCCAAACTGTCGACTGGACAGACGGCTGTAAGGTGGTTTTCCGGGCTATGAAAACTGCCTGGCTAAAAGCCATCAACAGCAGTCAGCTGTTCCTAGTACAGACCGACGCCAGCGAGTTTGGCCTTGGTGCTGTGCTCAGCCAGGTCGACTCGGGAAACCAAGAGCACCCCGTGTTGTACCTGAGCTGGAAGTTTCTGCCGAGAGAAGTGGCCTATTCCACCATCGAGAAGGAGTGCCTGGCCATGGTTTGGGCCCTGCAACGTTTGTAGCCCTACCTGAACAGACGCACCTTCACTGTGGTGACCGACCACAACCCCCGAAGCTGGCTGCACACCGTGTCTGGTACCAACGGAAGGTTTCTACGCTAGAGTCTCGCCCCCCCAGCAGTATGACTTTACCGTGAAACACAAAAAAGGCAGCGAGCATGGCAATGCAGATGGGCTGTCCCACCAGGGTGCGCATGAAGGAGTACCAAGAGGTCCTGCCTCCATAGCCCAGTCCAAAAGGGGGAAGTGTCAGGAAATATGACGTAATGTCTTATTGTTTGATCACACACTGAGCTCTGCTACATCTTTTGGTTTTGCAGACACACGCTGCAGCTCTGATCCCCTCACAACCCCTCCTTCTCTCTCTGACTGCATGTGTAATCCTATACTCCTTCCCGCCTCAGGAATGTGTGTGTGTGATTCCCTCACCCCCTTCCTCCTGCTTGCAGCTAGGGAAACAAAGTAAAAAGCTCTAAAACAGGTGTTTCCTTTGTCCTAGTACAGGGTTCATTTAGGATCAAAATATAACGGCGCCGAAGAGCCATAGAAACACGAAACTTACCCTTTTGAATGGGCACCGTCAGGAACCATACTCCAGTGAATTTTCTAAGCTCAGGGACCAGCAGAATCCAAGTAGTGGATTACTGCTTAACTGAGGCACATAGCTCAATCGTGTTTAGACTTAAATGAACATCCATTTCATGCTGAGAAAAATGATAATTTTGTCTTCCTTCTACAGGTTTATAACCAGAAGTAGCCGGATTTCATAAATTTCAAAAACGGGAGTATCCAGCCCCTCAGTGATGTCACGAGCAGAGGGCATAAGAGATTCAGCCTCATTTAAGGAGTGTGTTTTTGCCCACGAAGCCTGCTAGACGAGGCTCTGCAACCAGCCTGATGCATTGAGATGTCTCTCCCTACGCCACACGGCAGCCATGATATGAGAGAACTTTAAGTGCTTTTCATCTTTAATCCATTTTATTTTGTAATCGTTCTGTACATACTATAATTATCTCATCTTGTAATATCGTTTTTATACTTTTGTAAACACGGCCTAATCTTTTTGGAGTAAAAGCTTTAATATTTACTAGTGTTGTTCTCCTTGCTCTAAATGTACCCCAAGTCCTCCGACCTAAGCCATTGCTACTAATTGGGTTGGCTCATGACCCGCTATTAAACATAAGAAATAGGAGCTGGTGGCAGCGCAGCGTGCTGAGCTTGTGGGGCAAAGCTGGCAGTGACAGAAAGGGTTTTATAAGTGTATTGCCCGGCTGTGGCTGGGAATAGTTATATCGCCCTTACTGCAGCGTGCCCGATAGCCAGTACACGAGCAGGCAGCCTTTCAGGTGAATAATTATCCTAGGTGCAGTTCCCTGACTGACGTGAGGGTAAGGGGGGCGCCAGAGAGCTGTAAGTTCCAAACCGTAACTGGGAAGTGGAATATAACTAAATACCTGAAGAAAGAATCGGGGTAACCAAACACCCCCGATTCATGACACTGTAAAATGCAGCTTAAAACTTGCATAAAAAAGCAGCAAAAAAAAAACTGCAGCAAAAACACAACGAGTGAACATAGCCTAAATGTATTAATTGAGCAAAAGGAATAAAACAATGTTTTAATCGCTGTAGTGCCTCATAATTTGATGTAATAAAAACTAATCTGCAAAGTAGCTTCCGTTTTAAATCCTTCCTGAAAGAATTACTAAAATGTATTCAATTATTTGTATGTACCTCAAAAACGATGCCAATAGAAAATGCAACTTGTATGAATCAATGGAAAAATAAATACACATTTATAGCTTACAAAAAAAAGGTTAAAAAAGGGACAAATTCAGGTTCTTACAGCAAAATATTAGTGAAGAGTCCAATTCATCCTATGAGGGTGCACGGCAGCCACGGATGGGGGAAGCACTCAATCTATTGGACTCCTCGCTTTACAGTGAACTCCCTACTGCCTGGAAACTGCAAAGATTAAAGAAAACCTGTCTCCACTCCTATACCTATAGACCCTGCCCAATCATCATTTAAACCATGAAAATGGGGTTCCTACAAGCCCTTTATGCCCTCATAGGTGCTCCTGCCTACCCATCTTGTCCAATGGGTGCCTCCAGGTAGCATACGTACGGCATACGTACGGCCAGCCCACTGACTGATAAACCCCGGCATCAGATAGCAGATTGTCCTGATGAGAAAACATTAGTGATGCAGGATATAACGAGGGTCAGGGCGTCTCTACATGTTCTAGTAACTTACAGTCACACACATTATAGTCATTGGGAGTCGGCGATGTCCGAGGTGACCTTTCTCCAAGGCGTCCAATACGTGTGGCGTTATCTCGGCTTGGTTAGGTCCTTGATCTTCATGTTCTTCGTCTTTGGGACGTCTCTGGTTGAACAGATTAGAGAATTGGAACAACTGGTATTTTGGTAACGACACGAGGAACTATTTCCATATCGGAATATTAGCGACTTATTTCATTTCCACACTGGAGCTTCATGATAAACATATTACCTTAAATTTGATTTCCCAGATACAGGAACATTGAACTAGATCACATCTAAACCCTCGGCATCAGTGATTGGCTTGACGTTGTGCATTCTCACTAAGCGCTCAGTTCAGTGAATAAACAAAGATAATTACTAATTCAACATTGAAAGCCATTTACTAATTACTGTAATATTCGGTTTGGACGTGTCTGGGTCTCTTTAAGTCGAAGTTTGCCCTTTCTTGCCCCCACATTTGGATTTTGATAAATCACAATGGAGTTCCCAAAGTTTATAAAACGCTCATCCATGAGAAATAATAGATCCATAAGTGCTTTCAGTTTATGGGTGTTTGTTTAGGTTCTTATTCACTTACATCAATTTCACGCAGTCAATAAACTTTATGTAAAACTCTGAGCGTGTCTTCACTAACGAACTGTAATATATAAATGTCACAGCAAACAATTAACACTGATTAAAAGTTTATTTTTATAAGAATAAAATCCAGAAAGCCAAATCACAAGGCATCCTGTGACGGCAAAGGCATCTGAAGACAAATCAAATAATGAAAAAAATAAAATATTCTGAGCAGCAAGACTTGGCCTGCGATGCACCTCCATGTAATGTATGTGAGGACTCAGCGCTGCTCACGTGGATATGGAGAACGGCAGACACAAATGGATACGAGCAAAGAGTATGATCACTGGAGGGCTCCACCGATCACAAGGATCCGGTATCCCCCACATAAATGAATTTGGTGTTGCGCATGCACAATGCAGCTCCGTTGAAAGTCAGTCCTATTGACTCAAGCTGATTGGTTGCGGAGCTGCATGGCGCATGCACGACACCAAATGGATAGGTGAAGGTTACCGCAATCAGACACTTTTGACAAATATTGAGAGATTGTGGGACAATGGCCTGTAGCTAACCACATTTCCGTTTCTACTGCTCCAAAGCATGCTGCGCTTTCTCGAGATGCTAAAAAAAATCCATATCAAACTCACACTAGGGAACAAAGCTTTAGCGGCACAGCATGATTACAGGAAGGACCAGCATGAGCAAGACTAACACCTGGCACATTCCCTATTCCGGGGCCTGAGAGGCGACGCATGACAAAATAATTGTCTCTTTGGTGCTCTTTAAATCCCTATGTCCTGCACTGCCCTACACCCAGGATAACACTGTGCACAGCTCAGCCCAATATCACCCTGGACCCTCAGCCCAATATCACCCTGGGCCCTCAGCCCAATGTCACCCTGGGCCCTCAGCCCAATGTCTCCCTGGACCGTCAGCCCAATGTCAACCCGGACCCTCAGCCTAATGTCAACCCGGACCCTCAGCCTAATGTCTTCATGGACCCTCAGCTCAATTTCTCCATGGACCCTCAGCCCAATGTCTCCATGGACCCTCAGCCCAATTTCTCCATGGACCCTCAGCCCAATGTCTCCATGGACCCTCAGCCCAATGTCTCCATGGACCCTCAGCCCAATGTCTCCATGGACCCTCAGCCCAATGTCTCCATGGACCCTCAGCCCAATGTCTCCATGGACCCTCAGCCCAATGTCTCCATGGACCCTCAGCCCAATGTCTCCATGGACCCTCAGCCCAATGTCTCCATGGACCCTCAGCCCAATGTCTCCATGGACCCTCAGCCCAATGTCTCCATGGACCCTCAGCCCAATGTCTCCATGGACCCTCAGCCCAAAGTCACCATGGACCCTCAGCCCAATGTCACCCTGGACCCTCAGCCCAATGTCACCCTGGACCATCAGCCCAATGTCACCCTGGACCATCAGCCCAATGTCACCCTGGACAATCAGCCCAATGTCACCCTGGACAATCAGCCCAATGTCACCCTGGACCCTCAGCCCAATGTCTCCCTGAGCCCTCAGCCCAATGTCACCCTGGACAATCAGCCCAATGTCACCCTGGACTCTCAGCCCAATGTCACCCTGGACCGTCAGCCCAATGTCACCCTGGACCGTCAGCCCAATGTCACCCTGGACCGTCAGCCCAATGTCACCCTGGGCCCTCAGCCCAATGTCTCCAGGAACCCTCAGCCCAATGTCTCCATGGACCCTCAGCCCAATGTCTCCATGGACCCTCAGCCCAATGTCTCCATGGACCCTCAACCCAATGTCTCCATGGACCCTCAGCCCAATGTCTCCATGGACCCTCAGCCCAATGTCTCCATGGACCCTCAGCCCAATGTCTCCATGGACCCTCAGCCCAATGTCTCCATGGACCCTCAGCCCAATGTCTCCATGGACCCTCAGCCCAATGTCTCCATGGACCCTCAGCCCAATGTCTCCATGGACCCTCAGCCCAATGTCTCCATGGACCCTCAGCCCAATGTCTCCATGGACCCTCAGCCCAATGTCTCCATGGACCCTCAGCCCAATGTCTCCATGGACCCTCAGCCCAATGTCTCCATGGACCCTCAGCCCAATGTCTCCATGGACCCTCAGCCCAATGTCTCCATGGACCCTCAGCCCAATGTCTCCATGGACCCTCAGCCCAATGTCTCCATGGACCCTCAGCCCAATGTCTCCATGGACCCTCAGCCCAATGTCTCCATGGACCCTCAGCCCAATGTCTCCATGGACCCTCAGCCCAATGTCTCCATGGACCCTCAGCCCAATGTCTCCATGGACCCTCAGCCCAATGTCTCCATGGACCCTCAGCCCAATGTCTCCATGGACCCTCAGCCCAATGTCTCCATGGACCCTCAGCCCAATGTCTCCATGGACCCTCAGCCCAATGTCTCCATGGACCCTCAGCCCAATGTCTCCATGGACCCTCAGCCCAATGTCTCCATGGACCCTCAGCCCAATGTCTCCATGGACCCTCAGCCCAATGTCTCCATGGACCCTCAGCCCAATGTCTCCATGGACCCTCAGCCCAATGTCTCCATGGACCCTCAGCCCAATGTCTCCATGGACCCTCAGCCCAATGTCTCCATGGACCCTCAGCCCAATGTCTCCATGGACCCTCAGCCCAATGTCTCCATGGACCCTCAGCCCAATGTCTCCATGGACCCTCAGCCCAATGTCTCCATGGACCCTCAGCCCAATGTCTCCATGGACCCTCAGCCCAATGTCTCCATGGACCCTCAGCCCAATGTCTCCATGGACCCTCAGCCCAATGTCTCCATGGACCCTCAGCCCAATGTCTCCATGGACCCTCAGCCCAATGTCTCCATGGACCCTCAGCCCAATGTCTCCATGGACCCTCAGCCCAATGTCTCCATGGACCCTCAGCCCAATGTCAACCTGGACCCTCAGCCTAATGTCTTCAGGAACCCTCAGCCCAATGTCTCCATGGACCCTTAGCTAAAGGTCTCCATGGACCCTCAGCCCAATGTCTCCATGGACCCTCAGCCCAATGTCTCCATGGACCCTCAGCCCAATGTCTCCATGGACCCTCAGCCCAATGTCTCCATGGACCCTCAGCCCAATGTCTCCATGGACCCTCAGCCCAATGTCTCCATGGACCCTCAGCCCAATGTCTCCATGGACCCTCAGCCCAATGTCTCCATAGACCGTCAGTCCAATGTCATCATGGTCCCTCAGCCCAATGTCATCCTGGATCTGTCACTTTCCATAAAGATGTATTTTTTTGCGGTGTAAACACTACTTTTTCCCCAAATCTGTTGTTTCTTTTTCTTTTCTTGATGTGCTTCTCTGTTCCTGAGATATGTCCCCCTCTTCCCTGTATGTAGATCTAATTTTTTTTATCAAGTGGGCGTGGTCCTTTTCTCAATGTCCACACCCAGTTGATCAAAACGAGATTTATATACAGTGTAGAGGCCATACTCATGTAGAGGCACAGGAACCAAAGAAAGACATTGCTGGATTCAGCAGAACAGTGGCATGTACACCACGTAAAATAACTTCATTTTTATTGACAAGTCCTGTTTAAGTGTAA
Source organism: Ranitomeya imitator (assembly GCF_032444005.1). Classification (NCBI taxonomy): domain Eukaryota; kingdom Metazoa; phylum Chordata; class Amphibia; order Anura; family Dendrobatidae; genus Ranitomeya; species Ranitomeya imitator. Next base: position 119,065,477 of record NC_091290.1, on the reverse strand, counting down.
AATACGTATAGAGAAACTATGAACATATGCTGTTTTGGACAGATTGTAATAATCAATGCAGAATACTGACAAACAGCGTTAACAGAAAATAAGTCAGCGATTCTGTTCATAGGACACCAGAGATTCGCTCTTCTAGAAGAAACAGGAGCCATGGCAGAAGAAAGTGACCCGACAAGTGCAGAACGGCATTTGCCAGGGCCGAATCACAATGCACAAAGCAAACTGCTCAATAACTACTTACCTGCAGCCATAAACACCTCCGCGATCACCAGCTTGCATAAGTTGCCCCTACCCAATATGACAGTGCAGTGCACCAGATCTTGCCACAAACACTGGAGTGACAGATCGTCATCCATCATGTCTTCACTATAAAGCATTGCACCTCCATAACTCCCTGGGAGGACCTTACGGACGTGCAAGGTCCTCTTCTCCCACCGATGTGATGGCTTATTAATCACGTTTCATCTGCAAACATTGTAAACAAATGCTATCGTTGCGGGACAGCCATGGCTACAGATGGCATGGTCCTCTCATCTAGCTGTTGCTGAGGAAGAATGCATGAGAAGAGGACGGGTATTTTTTATTTCTTGTATGAGAAGCTCTAGAGTCCCCAGAGGCTTGTACCCCTGTATAAAATACTGTCACGTGTCCCCCTCGGAGACGCTAACAAATGTATAGTTCCATCAGAGCCTAATATCAGCCCCTCTTGTTCTAAAAACGAGGCCTGCAAGGAAGAAAAACCAGAGATTACAAAAGCTGAATTCTGTCCATGGAGCCAGAGCAGCTCTCGAGGAAGGTGCTGGGTCAGAGCGAGTCTGTGTGCATGGCGTGCACGGGCAGCGAGGCCGGGTGATGCCTGTGCACCGGCCATTACTGAGGCGGCTGCTGTAGCTGAATCCTGCGCTCGGCAGCGGCTGCCAGCATACGCCGGCGGAGGGCGACAGAGTCCGAAACCTCGCTTTCTGATGACGTAGAGGAGCCATCGTCTGAAGTTCTGTTCAGATAACGCCTGGTGGGACAACGGCAGAAAAAAGCAATGTATATTTGTATGGCCGCAATGTTACACTGTCGGATATGCACACATGTAGCAATGTGTGAACACATGACTAGCTAAAAGTTACACTCCTCTATGGATCATCACAAGTAATGGAGAATTTGTCGCTGACTTTATGTGAAATTGTAAAAAATGCATCTCAACATATAAAAGAGGAACTAAAATTAATATTATATCAATGGGTGTCCAGTTGCCACCCCGCCACCTCTTTTTCACTGTTTACCAGGCACAGCTCCATACTTTTCTAGTATGACAGGATGGGCCATCAAATTTTAATGTCCTGGATTAGCTCTTTAAAATGTGACAGCCATGAGATAGTGATGCTTTTGAGATGGACATCTATATAATGCCAAAGGAAACTCGAATTGGCGGGTGTAGAGGGCCCCAGATCCAGCAAAGGTCCTGGAGCTAATAGCTTGGCACCAATGATTGGACCGACAGGGCACAACACAAGTCTTACCAAGCAGAATAAATAGTGTTACCCACTTTCCTCAAAAAAATCCCATTCAGGGGTTATCGTAGAGTCTAGTCTTCTAATATACTGATCTAGTGTGTCACCGCCATCTGATCTCACACTCACTCCTACCTTCTGGCCAGCTGCACCATGTCCTCCTTCCTTTGGCTTAGCATTCGTTGCCTTTCTTCTGCAGACTTCGAGAAACGGCTGCCTCTGGCCTCAAAGTCCTCTGCCTCGGTGGGCAGTGCCTCTGCTTCCATGAAGTCTCCATATTCCTCTATACTTGGTGTCAAATTCAATGGAACGCGCTCAGTCTGGAAAAAAAAAAGGCAATAGATGCAATAGTGTGAACAGGGAAATACACATGAACCTGCTGTATATCTCTGCACAGTTATTCTTACCATTACCTGCACATCTCCGTTAGTTTCCTGTTGCTCCTCAGTATCGGGAGAGTCGTCAGGCCTGGCTTCCTCAGACCTCTGTAGAACAAGCAGATTCAGGATATTTTCTGCCACAGCGTTATCACTACCATCTTATGTGTACTATACAGTAATCACATTAATACACGGACCTGAGTGGGAAAAGGCACTTGAATACGTCCCTCTAAAATATTGTCTGTAGTGACCTCCACGGAGCGAGTGATCTGCAGATCCTGCAAGACCAGGTGATAAGGGACTTGAGGAAACATGTCTAACACCTGCCGGGCCTGTGGAGACAGGAGAGGAACACACTGTTTATATCACCCTTACATTTTTCGGAGAGCACCAAATGTTTGCCTTCCCCACAGATACGTACCATGGCATTTAACTGAGAGTTAGTCGCTTGTGCAATTCCTAAAATGTTGGTTGTGTGCATCACTTCAACCGAAAAACTCGGCAGCCAACTTGCAAACCTTGATCCTGTAAAAGAAGTAGCTAATTATCACAGGGGTTTTTGCATGCCCTCACCAGGAGGACATCTTGTGACTACAATTTCAGCAAGGATGGTAACCCGCAAAAGCAACTTTTACTCTAGTGGACCCAAATCATTCATGGATGAGTCCATTTTTCCTTCAAGCGGCCAAACTTTAATATTAAAAGGTCTGCTGGTGAGGAGCCGCCCCTGTAAATAAAAAACAATCTTACCATCAAAATGGAAGAAGTGATTGTGATGATTGAGGCGAGGTCGCCCCTCTGTCACGGTGATCGGGATGATATTTTGATCTATGTTGTCTCTCGGCTGCTCTCCGCGAGGTCTGGTGCCATCGGCCATATTGAGCGACATTCTACAGGTCGGACATGAAGTGTCCTGCTCCAGCCAAGAGCGGAGGCAGGAGCTGTGGGGGGGAAGACACACGCTTTGAAATAAATATTGAAATAAATAATAAAACTTTGTAGACTAAGCATCCAGGATATTTTTATATCAAGCAACCGCTTTAATCATCTCACTGGCTCCGAAAAGCGTCTTCTCTAATGCAGAGATTAGCACCTACTTGTGAAACAGATGCCCGCAGGGGAGCTTGCGTGCAGCTTGCATCGAATCCCAGCAGATGGCGCAGTCGTCGTTATTGGCCTCTAGCTCCTCGGACGTGGCAACTGCAAAGCTATAGGGAGTAAATGGTCACTTTATAAGGTGCGGCGTCTGGAGCGGGGGTAATGCTACACATACATATATATTAGATCATATCAGGAACCGGGGATCCACAGTTACACAACATAAAGAAATGCATATTTTAAGTTTACTTGTCATATTATTAGGACACATCTGAATTTTATTATTAACTAATATATATATTCTTAAATTTAAAAAAAACACTCATGAACCTGCGATCATTTGATCACTTGTACCATATACTGAAAACCTTCAGTATTGCAATATACAGTACTAATCAGAGTCATATAACAACAACATGGCAGCATCTAGGGTCTTCAGTAGGTCCCTGGACGGCCATATCAACACATTAGCAACCTGCAATCAGCTCTGAAGGAGGCCCATAGGCACCCGGGCAGGATAGGGAGGCCTAAAGGTGGCTGACTGTGATTGAGAACTGCATGTAAGAGGTTAGCAGCAATCACAACACAGCCAACATCTGCCCTTTATGGAGCAGGCTCAGCGCCTTGGCCCGCTCCACACTCAGCGCCTCGGCCCGCTCCACACTCAGCGCCTCGGACCGCTCCACACTCAGCGCCTCGGACCGCTCCACACTCAGCGCCTCGGACCGCTCCACACTCAGCGCCTCGGACCGCTCCACACTCAGCGCCTCGGACCGCTCCACACTCAGCGCCTCGGACCGCTTTATATACCCCGACATATATATTTATCAATGGGTGTTAACGAGGTAAACTAATGACACCCCCCACCAAACAGGATATTTACCTCTGTCTGGCATTTATACATCAGCATTTCTCTGGTGCTCTGTGTCTCTTTACACCTGGCCTTCTGTGATTATGTCTCATTTCATGTGACCACTGCAGTCAATCAAAGGCTGCAGTGTTCGCAGGAGGTTGGGTGTACTAAGACTGGAGGAGGACCGGAGAATATCTGTCCAGAGAAAACTAGGAGAGGTGAATACAGTGTGTTGTGTTGCCTTTCTTGCCCACATACAGCATTTATGACATCTTTGCTCAGAAGTAAACGTAGCTGTAAAGGTTACAGTCACATTTAATATTGTGGACGAAGAGTCAATTTAAGAAAAGGAGCATAAAAAAAACAAAATAAACCTACTGAGCCTCCATGTTCCCGACGACGCGCAAATAATTTTTGTGTCGGCGGAGTCTACGCTGTAGCTCATGGAAAAGGTGACGCAGTTGCATGAAGATGACCAGGCTTGCCATAGAAAGCCAGATGTTGCCAAATAACTAAGAAAAAAAATTAAAAGCCAATGAGCTTTCAAGAAGCGCACATCTTCCTTTATAGATCACGACGTTAGAAATTATAAGGTGAGAAGAAAACAAGGTCCTCACCAACATGTGAATATGATGCATCAGGTCCATAGAAAGGTGGCTCAGCTCCATCACAAAATCCGTGTAATACACGTAAGTCCCTTTACCTTCCCATGTTCCTTCGTGATTAAGGTCCCAAAGGTGGATCACGTAGCTGCAAAGAAAAACGGATGCTTCTTGATTGACAGCGCAGAGGTGACGGTATGCAGGGGGGTGGCGCTGATGAAAATAAGCAAAGTGCAGCCATAGTGTGCAAGCCATAAAGGCTGTATTTCAGCACAGGGGATGACGCATAATAGGTATCCGTGATGGTGTTTTACACTGTCCTATCCTGATTGAGCAAGTATAATAATACTGACCAGTTCCATTTAATGACCTAAGTCATCAAATCAGATCTATGGGGGTCCGAATAGCACTCCCGACAGACCAGCAGCGGACGAATGTAAAAAAAAAAAAAAAAAATATGAGCACAGCTGACAATTCCTAGTGTAATGAATAGGAGCCGATCTGCAGTGTTCAGCAGCGGCTGCTACACATTGACTACACCGTCGGAGCTAACAACATCTCATCAGTGGGGTGTCAGACCCCCATCGATCTGATTTTTACACTTGTCATATGTATAACATAGCAGGTACCCCCTACTTACCGTAACACAACGTGGGCTGTTCTTGCGGTCACCAGCAAACACTACAAGAAGAAAACAGGCAGGTGTTAGAGAATCGGAGGACGTGTCCTCTAAGGGTCACCCTGGGGGAGATGCCTATTGTACACTAAATTAAACACGACGTGTTAAGACCCTGTCCATCTATAATGAGTGCGCAGGATCATGTGGAGCTGCTACATGAAGCGACACAATAAAATGACTAACGTAGGTGAATACCACTGAACAATGTATTGGCACGGATGATAAATTAGCGACTAATTGCTTTATAATGCAACTACAGACAACAAAATGTGATCATTCATCCACATAGCCCTGCAATGCGTGTGTGCACATGGTCCATCCAGGCCGGCACCGGACGTAACTGGCGGAGAATGGATGGGATTGATAAATACTGGGGATCAATCAATGGAAAAAAGTTTCCCCTCCAGAGTTTTTCCATGAATGACATCTATAAATGGGAAAAGTGATAAATGTCGGATTGCTGGGGGTCCCAATGATCACTAGAAAAGGGAAGAGCCCACCGATCAGACGTTTATGGCAATCTGCGTCAGTCCATTCATACGCTGCTATAAAATGGGTGGTCTTTGACTTTATGGGCCGAAAACCGTAAACTGAAGCAATAATATAAATTTATAGACATCCAGCCAAGCGCTACGCTTACCTCGGCGGCCATGAACATCAGCGTGTGCATCCCGTGGGCATATCCGGCAAACACACACAGCACCGCCAAGCAGCAGCAGACCCCGAGCATGGCGGAGAGAAGAACCAGCACGCGGACATGGCAGCTCATAGGGGTGGTCGGTGAAAATGACAGCTGTAAGGAGGCGGTAAGAAAACAAAAACATTAATTCAGAAACAAGCGTTTGTGCCGCCCCAAAACCTTGTGAGACTGGTACGTACGTATTCGAATCTGTCTCTGCAGAGCTGCACCATGAGATGGAGGAAGACCAAGCCTGCGAACCAGAGGAACCACAGGACCACCTCCTCCACCGTCTGCACGTTCAACACCCCGAAGATGAAGATGAACTTGTAGAAGATGAAATTCCAAAACTTGTCCTTCAGATGCTGCAAAGACAGAAAAAGGCAGTGAGGCATGGTAGAAATCCACCAGCGAGGGTCTTCCCAGCTCCGCCATTCCTGGCTATGACCCTTACTTAATGAAGTAGCGACGTTACTAGTTAATTTGTGACAATTACAATAAGATGCCCCTGTACTCACCTGTCTCTCGCTCACGCGTAATGGACCGAACACCACATGTTGTATTAATTTAGCAACAAGCATCAGCAAACAGCAGACGGTGTTCACCAGCACCTACATGGGGAGGGGAGAAACATGATGGCTGTTTAACAAATTTTGCAAAAAAAATAAAAAATAAATTGAATATGCACAAGTAAATATAAGAAACTTTGTAATAAATCTTATTAGAGAAATCTGCTTCTTTCTCCACTTATGAGCCAGTTCTCTTTCCAAAGCAAGATGGCTGCCAGCTCACTGAGCGACTGATACCAGCTGCCTTATGAAGAGGGGAGTGGAAGACGAAGGAGGCACAAAATGAGAGAGCAAAACACCCACACAGACCCGTATAGTAAGGGTACATGCACACTTTTCAGGCAGAAGACATTTGGGGAAACCGCTGGCGGTGGCTCAAGATTGAACATGTGAACAGCAAGTCGTTTTTACATAGGTTCATTATTTTTAGACGCTTTTTCAGGCGGGTTATGTAGCATGCACATGTCATATGCATATACCCTAAGTGTTTGTTTCCTCACTCTAGAGCTGGATTCACAGTCGCACTGCTCGGTATTGCTCTATAATATCCTGCTTTTGAGCATGTGCTACATAGAGACAGGAAGGTCTGTGTGTGTCGTTTATTGGAGACATTATGGCACCTTGTCAATATCCACCAGCTCAGAGACAACTGAAAACTAGAGAGAGTGCCTGGAAAAAAAAATCCAAACCGGCTAGATTGCAAATCTCAAGCCTTGCCCAGCAGAGGATTTACAGTAAGTATCTAGCACCCCAAAAACATCATGTGACTTCAATAAAACAGGAAACTTATTCCAAATCCCCCTTTTTATGAGCAACATTGGAGAACCCCAGTGCTAGCCCCTCTCAGACATCTGTGGCCAGTAGTACAGGTCACGTCTTACATGCTGGAAACTCGGGGGCTATTTTTAAGGCAGAGCCTCCTAAAATAGTCAGCTATGGCGGCTCCGCTGTCTGCTTCTTCCTGACACCAGTTACTAGAGCAGATCACAGATTACTATATACAACGCTGATATGTCCAGAATATCCGTAGCCCATTCTTCAGTAAATGGGAACATTCAGCATAGGAATTAGAGGACTTACTTTCAAAACTCTCCCCAATGGGTGCAACAAAAGGTCTGAGGTTCATAGGTCACATGTACGGTAGGTGGGGGTATGTAATGAGGAGCGCTACCATCCCTTTATTATGCTAGATGGTGGGATCCCAAAAGGTGGGACACCCATAAATCAATGGACTATCCAAAGGAGACATTCCAGAAAACCCCTAAAATAGAAGGATTTTTTTTTATAGCGGGAGGTCCATCATTAATTAGCCAGAGTAGATACAAAACCAGACTCTCTGGTGACACAGCCTATTAGAGCATTTCATGGCACCATGAAATATTCACTCTCCCCTATGGTGGTCAACAGCACTGCAGCCAATCAGTGAGCTCAGGGATTAGCTGCAGTGCTGACGATGTGAAAGCGGAGATTCAATGATGGACCAGGGGAGGGAAGTAAAGCTCAGTTTGTTTGTTTTGTCCCCAAATGTAAACACATAAACACTCGGCTGCACTGAGAATGCATGTATATGAATGTGTCAGGAGACATTATGGCTATTTCCTGTTCACAGGTGCTTTTAGTTTGAGTGAGAAAACTGCAGCGTCACTGTGGGATCAGAAAAATGTACAAGAGAAATGCGAGAAACTTGTCTGCTCTTTGCTCCACTTCCCCAGATATCACGTGCTCTGACACATTCTTGCCGGATCTCTGACCCTCAAATCCCAGCGTAGGACTAATCTAAAAAGTAGAGTGACCAACACCGGGGTGGGCAGTGTGCTAATCTCCTGGGGATCAGGGACACCTCAGGTGCCCGGCTCTGACCCACAACGTGCTCCGATCACACCGGCCGCAGTGAAAAGACACAAATACATTTGTAGAGATATTCCCATCTCGAGACAGCCGAAGGTAACAAGAAAGCGGACGGGGGTCTTCTACCAAGCAGATTCCTTGCAGAATCTGCACAAATAAGAAGGTTATTGCAAACAGATCTGTAGAAACAATTTGCAGCGGCAGGGGATCTACATTAAATTGAGAGGTTCTCTGCGTTTTTTTTTACAGCGGGTATATACCGCAGACTCCATTCTATATATCTTCTATAGGGTGAAATTCCGAGGTGACCATCCATACACTGTGGACATCTCTTTACATCTGCCAATAGGTTCCACATGGACAAACCCTAAAGGGTCTCGGGCAGCACAAGTTTCAGGTTTGGGTTTCTGCAATCGTCCTATTCATCCGATAAAATAACCAGAGGAACAGAACACATATTTCAGTCTTAGAAATTTCAGCTACAAAATAAGCAGCAGATACATTTCCCCTAAAATGTAAATCCAGAGTAATGCGGCACCAGCGAAGAGAAGAGTGTGCGCTGCAGAACCCTGACAGGGGCGCGACGTGGTGAGGGCTTCGTACTCATAGAAACGCGTCCGCAGCAAGATCTGCAGGTCACATTGTTCCTGCTTGTGTTCTGTATTTCACCACAAGCTTTACCAAGGGCGAGATCCGCACTGAACTGCAGCAGACAGTCGGCACGCTGTAAAATGTCCTCAAGGTGTGAGGCCGGGGCAGGGACTGTCAGGAAGAAGATGGAGTCACTTGTGCTCTGCCTGACCGCAGTGTGCGACTGTGTTCCTGTGCCCACCTGAAAAGGGCGGACACGGTCAAAAATGAGGTCAGCCATACATTAACGGACAGATATATGAGGTACACGGGATGTCACTCACGTACACTATATGGGGTACACGGGATGTCACACATACAGTATATGGGGTACACGGGATGTCACACACGTACACTATATGGGGTACACGGGATGTCACACATACAGTATATGGGGTACACGGGATGTCACACACGTACACTATATGGGGTACACGGGATGTCACACATACAGTATATGGGGTACATGGGATGTCACACGTACAGTATATGGGGTACACAGATACAGCATATTGGGTACACGGGATGGCCACACGTACAGCATATGGGGTACACGGGATGTCACAAGTACAGTATATGGGGTACATGGGATGTCACACACAGTATATGGGGTACACAGATACAGCATATTGGGTACACGGGATGGCCACACGTACAGCATATGGGGTACACGGGATGTTACACATACAGTATATGGGGTACATGGGATGTCACACACAGTATATGGGGTACACAGATACAGCATATTGGGTACACGGGATGGCCACACGTACAGCATATGGGGTACACGGGATGTCACACATACAGTATATGGGGTACACGGGATGTCACACATACAGTATATGGGGTACACGGGATGTCACACATACAGTATATGGGGTACATGGGATGTCACACATACAGTATATGGGGTACACGGGATGTCACACATACAGTATATGGGGTACACGGGATGTCACACATACAGTATATGGGGTACATGGGATGTCACACATACAGTATATGGGGTACACGGGATGTCACACGTACAGTATATGGGGTACATGGGATGTCACACGTACAGTATATGGGGTACATGGGATGTCACACGTTCAGTATATGGGGTACATGGGATGTCACACATACAGTATATGGGGTACACAAATACAGCATATTGGGTACACGGGATGGCCACACGTACAGCATATGGGGTACACGGGATGTCACACATACAGCATATGGGGTACATGGGATGTCACACACAGTATATGGGGTACACAGATACAGCATATTGGGTACACGGGATGGCCACACGTACAGCATATGGGGTACACGGGATGTCACACATACAGTATATGGGGTACATGGGATGTCACACACAGTATATGGGGTACACAGATACAGCATATGGGGTACACGGGATGGCCACACGTACAGCATATGGGGTACACGGGATGGCCACAAGTACAGTATATGGGGTACATGGGATGTCACACACACTATATGGGGTACATGGGATGTCACACACACTATATGGGGTACATGGGATGTCACACGTACAGTATGTGGGGTACACAGATACAGCATATGGGGTACACAGCATGTCACATGTACAGTATATGGGGTACACAGATACAGCACATGGGGTACCCGGGATGTCACACGTACAGTATATAGGGTACATGGGATGTCACACGTACAGTATATAGGGTACATGGGATGTCACACGTACAGTATATAGGGTACATGGGATGTCACGTAGAGTATATGGGGTACACGGGATGTCACACGTACAGTATACGAGGTACACGGGATGTCACACGTACACTATATTGAGTACACGGAATGTCACACACGTACATACGGGGTACACGGGATGTCACACGCACACTATATGGGGTACACGGGATGTCACACACGTACACTATACGGGGTACACGGGATGTCACACACGTACACTATATGGGGTACACGGGATGTCACACACGTACACTATATGGGGTACACGGGATGTCACACGTACAGTACATGGGGTACACAGATACAGCATATGGGCTACACGGGATGTCACACATACAGTATATACTGTAGGTTACATGTGATGTCACACGTACAGTATATGGGGTACACAGATACAGCATATGTGGTACGCGGGATGGTCACACGTATAGCATATGGCAGAGGTGTCAAACTGCATTCCTCGAGGGCCGCAAACAGGTCATGTTTTCAGGATTTCCTTGCATTGCACAGGTAATAATTTAATCACCTGCACAGAATTATTCCAGCACCTTGTGCAATGCAAAGGAAATCTTGAAAACATGCATGGTCTGAGGCCCTCGAGGAATGCAGTTTGACACCTCTGGCATATGGGGTACACGGGATTTCACAAGTACAGTATATGGGGTACATGGGATATCACACACGTACAGCATATGGGGTACACATGATGGTCACACACGTACAGTATATGGGGTACACGGGATGTCACACACTATATGGGGTACACGGGATGTCACAAGTACAGTATATGGAGTACACGGGATCACACGTACAGTATACGGGATATCACACGTACAGCATATGGGGTACACGGGATGGTCACACGTACAGTATATGGGGTACACAGGATGTCACACGTACAGTATATGGGGTACACAGATACAGCATATGGGGTACACGGGATATCACACACGTACAGCATATGGGGTACACGGGATATCACACACGTACAGCATATGGGGTACACATGATGGTCACACACGTACAGTATATGGGGTACACGGGATGTCACACATACAGTATATGGGGTACACAGATACAGCATATGGGGTACACGGGATATCACACACGTACAGCATATGGGGTACATGGGATGTCACACATACAGTATATGGGGTACACAGATACAGCATATGGGGTACACGGGATGTCACACGTACAGTATATGGGGTACACAGATACAGCATATGGGGTACACGGGATGTCACACGTACAGTATATGGGGTACACAGATACAGCATATGGGGTACACGGGATGTCACACGTACAGTATATAGGGTACATGGGATGTCACATGTACAGTATATGGGGGACACGAGATGGTCACACGTACAGTATATGGGGTACACGGGATGTCACACGTACAGTATATGGGGTACACGGGATGGTCACACGTACAGTATATGGGGTACACGGGATGTCACACGTACAGTATATGGGGTAGACGGGATGTCACACGTACAGCATATGGGGTACACGGGATATCCCACACGTACAGCATATGGGGTACACGGGATGTCACACACACTATATGGGGAACACTATATGGGGTACACGGGATGTCACACATACACTATATGGGGTACACGGGATGTCACACACGTACACTATATGGGGAACACTATATGGGGTACACGGGATGTCACACGTACAGTATATGGGGTACACAGATACAGCATATGGGGTACACGGGAATGCACACGTACAGTATATAGGTTACATGGGATGTCACACGTACAGTATATGGGGTACACGGGATGTCACAAGTACAGTATATGGGATGTCACACATACACTATATGGGGTACATGGGATGTCACACGTACAGTATATGGGGTACACAGATACAGCATATGGGGTACACAGCATGTCATACGTAAAGTATATGGGGTACACAGATACAGCATATGGGGTACACGGGATGTCACACGTACAGTATATGGGGTACACAGATACAGCATATGGGGTACACGGGATGTCACACGTACAGTATATAGGGTACATGGGATGTCACATGTACAGTATATGGGGTACACGGGATGGTCACACGTACAGTATATGGGGTACACGGGATGTCACACGTACAGTATATGGGGTACACGGGATGTCACACGTACAGTATATGGGGTAGACGGGATATCACACGTACAGCATATGGGGTACACGGGATATCACACACGTACAGCATATGGGGTACACATGATGGTCACACACGTACAGTATATGGGGTACACGGGATGTCACACACTATATGGGGTACACGGGATGTCACACGTACAGTATATGGAGTACACGGGATCACACGTACAGTAATAGGGGTACACGGGATATCACACACGTACAGTATACGAGGTACACGGGATGTCACACGTACACTATATTGAGTACACGGGATGTCACACACGTACATACGGGGTACACGGGATGTCACACGCACACTATATGGGGTACACGGGATGTCACACACTATACAGGGTACACGGGATGTCACACACGTACACTATACGGGGTACACGGGATGTCACACACACGTACACTATATGGGGTACATGGGATGTCACACACGTACACTATATGGGGTACATGGGATGTCACACACGTACACTATATGGGGTACACGGGATGTCACACACGTACACTATATGGGGTACACTATATGGGGTACACTGGATGTCACACGTACAGTATATGGGGTACGCGGGATGGTCACACGTACAGTATATGGGGTACGCGGGATGGTCACATGTATAGCATATGGCAGAGGTGTCAAACTGCATTCCTCGAGGGCCGCAAACAGGTCATGTTTTCAGGATTTCCTTGTATTGAACAGGTGATAATTTAATCACCTGCACAGAATTATTCCAGCACCTTGTGCAATACAAAGGAAATCTTGAAAACATGCAAGGTCTCAGGCCCTCGAGGAATGCAGTTTGACACCTCTGGCATATGGGGGACACGGGATGTCACAAGTACAGTATATGGGGTACATGGGATATCACACACGTACAGCATATGGGGTACACGGGATATCACACACGTACAGCATATGGGGTACACGGGATATCACACACGTACAGCATATGGGGTACACATGATGGTCACACACGTACAGTATATGGGGTACACGGGATGTCACACACACTATATGGGGTACATGGGATGTCACACGTACAGTATATGGTGTACACAGATACAGCATATGGGGTACACGGCATGTCACACGTACAGTATATAGGGTACATGGGATGTCACATGTACAGTATATGGGGTACACGGGATGGTCACACGTAGAGTATATGGGGTACACGGGATGTCACACATACAGTATATGGGGTAGACGGGATGTCACACGTACAGTATATGGGGTAGACGGGATATCACACGTACAGCATATGGGGTACACGGGATATCACACACGTACAGCATATGGGGTACACGGGATATCACACACGTACAGCATATGGGGTACACGGGATGTCACACACACTATATGGGGTACACGGGATGTCACACGTACAGTATATGGAGTACACGGGATCACACGTACAGTAATAGGGGTACACGGGATATCACACGTACAGTATACGAGGTACACGGGATGTCACACGTACACTATATTGAGTACACGGGATGTCACACACGTACATACGGGGTACACGGGATGTCACACGCACACTATATGGGGTACACGGGATGTCACACACACACACTATACAGCATATGGTGTACACGGAATGTCACACCTACAGTATATGGGGTACACAGATACAGCATATGGGGTACACGGGATGTCACACACGTACACTATTACGGGGTACACGAGATTTCACACACGTACACTATACGGGGTACACGGGATGTCACACGTACACTATATGGGATACACAAGATATCACACGTACACTATATGGGGTACACGGGATGTCACACACGTACAGTATATGGGGGTACACGGGATGTCACACGTACAGTATATGGGGTACACCGGAGGGCACACAGATACAGTATTATCAAAGGCACAGGATGGTCACAGGTACAGAATATTGCGGTCACAGGCGGTCACACAGGTACAGTATATTGCGGGCACAGGCGGTCACAGGTACAGTATATTGCGGGCACAGGCGGTCACGGGTACAGTATATTGCAGGCACAGGCGGTCACACAGGTACAGCATATTGCGGTCACACAGGTACAGCATATTGTGGGTACAGGCGGTCACACAGGTACAGTATATTGCGGGCACAGGCGGTCACACGGGTGCAGCATATTGCGGGCACAGGCAGTCAAAGGTACAGTATATTGCAGGCACAGGCGGTCACGGGTGCAGCATATTGCGGGCACAGGCAGTCACAGGTACAGTATATTGCAGGCACGGGCGGTCACGGGTACAGTATATTGCAGGCACAGGCGGTCACACAGGTACAGCATATTGCGGTCACACAGGTACAGCATATTGTGGGTACAGGCGGTCACACAGGTACAGCATATTGCGGTCACACAGGTACAGCATATTGCGGTCACACAGATACAGTACATTGCGGGCACAGGCAGTCACAGGTAAAGTATATTGCAGGCACAGGCGGTCACACAGGTACAGCATATTGCGATCACACAGGTACAGCATATTGCGGTCACACAGGTACAGTATATTGCGGTCACACAGGTACAGTATATTGCCGGCACAGGCGGTCACACGGGTGCAGCATATTGCGGGCACAGGCGGTCACACAGGTACAGCATATTAAAGTCACACAGGTACAGCATGTTGTGGGCAGAGGCGGTCACACAGGTATTGTATATTGCGGGCACAGGCAGTCACTGGTGCAGCATATTGCGGGCACAGGCGGTCACAGGTACAGCATATTGCGGTCACACAGGTACAGCATATTGTGGGTACAGGCGGTCACACAGGTACAGTATATTGCAGGCACAGGCAGTCACACGGGTGCAGCATATTGCGGGCACAGGCAGTCAAAGGTACAGTATATTGCAGGCACAGGCGGTCACGGGTGCAGCATATTGCGGGCACAGGCAGTCACAGGTACAGTATATTGCAGGCACGGGCGGTCACGGGTACAGTATATTGCAGGCACAGGCGGTCACACAGGTACAGCATATTGCGGTCACACAGGTACAGCATATTGCGGTCACACAGATACAGTACATTGCGGGCACAGTCAGTCACAGGTAAAGTATATTGCCGGCACAGGCGGTCACACGGGTGCAGCATATTGCGGGCACAGGCGGTCACACAGGTACAGCATATTAAAGTCACACAGGTACAGCATGTTGTGGGCACAGGCGGTCACACAGGTATAGTATATTGCGGGCACAGGCAGTCACTGGTGCAGCATATTGCGGGCACAGGCGGTCACAGGTACAGCATATTGCGGTCACACAGGTACAGCATATTGTGGGTACAGGCGGTCACACAGGTACAGTATATTGCAGGCACAGGCAGTCACACGGGTGCAGCATATTGCGGGCACAGGCAGTCAAAGGTACAGTATATTGCAGGCACAGGCGGTCACGGGTGCAGCATATTGCGGGCACAGGCAGTCACAGGTACAGTATATTGCAGGCACGGGCGGTCACGGGTACAGTATATTGCGGGCACAGGCGGTCACAAAGGTACAGCATATTGCGGTCACACAGGTACAGCATATTGCGGTCACACAGATACAGTACATTGCGGGCACAGGCAGTCACAGGTAAAGTATATTGCCGGCACAGGCGGTCACACGGGTGCAGCATATTGCGGGCACAGGCGGTCACACAGGTACAGCATATTAAAGTCACACAGGTACAGCATGTTGTGGGCACAGGCGGTCACACAGGTATAGTATATTGCGGGCACAGGCAGTCACGGGTGCAGCATATTGCGGGCACAGGCGGTCACAGGTACAGCATATTGCGGTCACACAGGTACAGCATATTGTGGGTACAGGCGGTCACACAGGTATAGTATATTGCAGGCACAGGCAGTCACACGGGTGCAGCATATTGCGGGCACAGGCAGTCAAAGGTACAGTATATTGCAGGCACAGGCGGTCACAGGTGCAGCATATTGCGGGCACAGGCTGTCACAGGTACAGTATATTGCAGGCACGGGCGGTCACACAGGTACAGCATATTGCGGTCACACAGGTACAGCATATTGCGGTCACACAGGTACAGTACATTGCGGGCACAGGCGGTCACACGGGTGCAGCATATTGCAGGTACAGGCGGTCACAGGTAAAGTATATTGCAGGCACAAGCGGTCACACAGGTACAGCATATTGCGGTCACACAGGTACAGTATATTGCGGGCACAGGCGGTCACACAGGTACAGTATATTGCGGGCACAGGCGGTCACACGGGTGCAGCATATTGCAGGCACAGGCGGTCACACGGGTGCAGCATATTGCAGGCACAGGCGGTCACAGGTAAAGTATATTGCAGGCACAGGCGGACACACGTACAGCATATTGCGGTCACAGATACAGCATGTTGTGGGCACAGGCGGTCACACAGGTATAATATATTGCGGGCACAGGCAGTCACGGGTACACCATATTGCGGGCACAGGCGGTCACAGGTACAGTATATTGTGGGCACAGGCGGTCACACAGGTTAAGAATATTGCGGGCACAGGCGGTCACACGGGTGCAGCATATTGCGGGCACACGTGGTCACACAGGTACTGTATATTGCGGGCACAGGCGGTCACACGGGTGCAGCATATTGCGGGCACAGGTGGTCACACAGGTACAGTATATTGCGGGCACAGGCGGTCACACAGGTACAGTATTATCAAAGGCACAGGATTGTCACACAGGTACTGTATATTGCGGGCACAGGCGGTCACACAGGTACAGCATATTGCGGGCACAGGCGGTCACACAGGTACAGTATATTGCGGGAACAGGCCGGTCACACAGGTACAGTATATTGCGGGCACAGGCAGTCACACGTGCAGCATATTGTCGTCACACATAAAGCATATTGCACGCACAGACGGTCACACAGGTACAGTATATTGCGGGCACAGGCGGTTACACAGGTACAGTATATTGTGGGCATAGGCAGTCACACGGGTGCAGCATATTGCGGGCACAGGCGGTCACAGGTACAGTATATTGCAGATACAGGCGGTCACACAGGTACAGCATATTGTGGGCACAGGCGGTCACACAGATAGTATATTGCGGGCACAGGGGGTCACATGGGTGCAGCATATTGCGGGTACAGGCGGTCACACAGGTACAGCATATTGCGGTCACAGGTACAGCATATTGTGGGCACAGGTGGTCACACAGGTACAGTATATTGCGGGCACAGGCGGTCACAGGTACAGCATAGTGCGGTCACACAGGTACAGCATATTGCGGGCACAGGCAGTCACACAGGTACAGTATAATGCGGGCACAGGTACAGTATATAGAGGGCACAGGCTTGTCACACAGGTAAATTATATCGCAATCGCAGTCACAGGTACAGTATATAGCAGGTACAGGCTGGTCATACAGGCACAGTATATCGCGGTCACTGGTACAATATAACATGTGCACAGGCGGTCACACAAGTACAGTATGTCATGTGCACAGGCGGTCACACAGGTACAGTATGTCATGTGCACAGGCGGTCACACAGGTACAGTATGTCATGTGCACAGGCGGTCACACAAGTACAGTATGTCATGTGCACAGGCGGTCAAACAGGTACAGTATGTCATGTGCACAGGCGGTCACACAGGTACAGTATGTCATGTGCACAGGCAGTCACACAGGTACAGTATAGCATGTGCACAGGCAGTCAAACAGGTACAGTATAGCATGTAAACAGGCGGTCACAAGTACAGTATATTGTTTGCAGACGATCATACAGATACAGTATATAGCAGACACAGGCGGTCACACACGTACAGAGTCACACAGGCACAGTACATGATAGACACAGGCGGTCAGCCAGGTACAGTAAATCGCAGGCACAGGCGGTCATACATGTACATGTGTTATGTGTTGGGTATAAACTGTAAACGGGCCAAATATACAATAAGGAGGTTACAGCTATGTAGTTTATACAAGTTATCTCACACACAATATATAGTGTATACAGACAGACATACAAGAACAATATACACTCATGGATTGCACATGAGACAATATATATATATTATCTATACTGGTCAAACGTACAGTGAGTATATATAGCCAGTCATACAAATACAGAGTGCGCGTGTTTGTATAAATATATAAATACATACAAATATATATATATATATATAGATATATATATATATATATATATATATATATATATATTCATATTCACAGTACAGACCAAAAGTTTGGACACACCTTCTCATTTAAAGGTTTTTGTGTATTTTCATGACTATGAAAATTGTTAATTCAGACTGAAGGCATCAAAACTATGAACTAACACATGTGGAATTATATACTTAACAAAAAAGTGTGAAACAACTGAAATTATGTCTCATATTCTAGGTTCTTCAAAGTAGCCACCTTTTGCTTTGATGACTGCTTTGCACACTCTTGGCATTCTCTTGATGCCAAGTATGTACACAGTATGTAGACACCAGTGACACGCACAGTACACAGTATGTAGACATTGTTGACACCCGCACACAATATGTAGACACAGGTGACACACACAGTACACAGTATGTAGACCCCAGTGGCACGCACAGTACACAGTATGTAGACCCCGGTGACACGCACAGTATGTAGACACCGGTGACACCCACACACAATATGTAGACACAGGTGACACCCGCAGTACACAGTATGTAGACCCTAGTGACAAGCACAGTATGTAGACACCGGTGACAAGCACAGTATGTAGACACCGGTGACAAGCACAGTATGTAGACACCGGTGACACCCACAGTACACAGTATCTAGACACCGGTGACACGCACAGTACACAGTATGCAGACATCAGTGACACCCACAGTACACAGTATGTAGACCCCGGTGACATGCACAGTACACAGTATGTAGACCCCGGTGACACCCACAGTAGACAGTATGTAGACACCAGTGACACGCACAGTACACAGTATGTAGACACCGGTGACAAGCACAGTACACAGTATGTAGACATCGGTGACACCCACACACAGGTGACACCCACAGTATACAGTATGTAGACACCGGTGACACACACAGTACACAGTATGTAGACCCCGGTGACACGCACAGTACACAGTATGTAGACACCAGTGGCACGCACAGTATACAGTATGTAGACCCCGGTAACAAGCACAGTATGTAGACACCGGTGACACCAACAGTTACACAGTATGTAGACACCGGTGACACCCACAAACAATATGTAGACACAGGTGACACCTGCAGTACACAATATGTAGACACCGGTGACACGCACAGTACACAGTATGTAGACACCGGTGACACCCACAGTATGTAGACACCGGTGACACGCACAGTACACAGTATGCAGACATCGGTGACACCCACAGTACACAGTATGTAGACACTGGTGACACCCACAGTATGTAGACACCAGTGACACCCACAGTACACAGTATGCAGACACCGGTGACACCCACAGTATGTAGACACCAGTGACACCCACAGTACACAGTATGCAGACACCAGTGACACCCACAGTACACAGTATGTAGACACCGGTGACACCCACAGTATGTAGACACCAGTGACACCCACAGTACACAGTATGCAGACACCGGTGACACCCACAGTATGTAGACACCAGTGACACCCACAGTACACAGTATGTAGACACCGGTGACACCCACAGTACACAGTATGTAGACACCGGTGACACGCACAGTACACAGTATGTAGACCCCGGTGACACGCACAGTACACAGTATGTAGACACCAGTGACACGCACAGTACACAGTATGTAGACAACGGTGACACGCACAGTACACAGTATGTAGACCCCGGTAACAAGCACACTATGTAGACCCCAGTGACACCAACAGTTACACAGTATTTAGACACCGGTGACACCCACACACAATATGTAGACACAGGTGACACCCGCAGTACACAGTATGTAGACACCGGTGACACACACAGTACACAGTATGTAGACCCCAGTGACAAGCACAGTATGTAGACACCGGTAACACGCACAGTATACAGTATGTAGACCCCAGTGACAAACACAGTATGTAAACACCGGTGACACCAACAGTACACAGTATGTAGACATCGGTGACACCCTCACACAATATGTAGACACAGGTGACACCTGCAGTACACAGTATGTAGACACCGGTGACAAGCACAGTATGTAGACCCTGGTGACACGCACAGTACACAGTATGTAGACATCGGTGACACCCACACACAGGTGACACCCACAGTACACAGTATGCAGACATCAGTGACACCCACAGTACACAGTATGTAGACCCCGGTGACACGCACAGTACACAGTATGCAGACACCGGTGACACCCACAGTACACAGTATGTAGACACCGGTGACACCCACAGTACACAGTATGCAGACCCCGGTGACACGCACAGTACACAGTATGTAGACCCCGGTGACACGCACAGTACACAGTATGCAGACACCGGTGACACCCACAGTACACAGTATGTAGACCCCGGTGACACGCACAGTACACAGTATGTAGACATCGGTGACACCCACACACAGGTGACACCCACAGTACACAGTATGTAGACACCAGTGACACGCACAGTACACAGTATGTAGACATCGGTGACACCCACACACAGGTGACACCCACAGTACACAGTATGTAGACATCAGTGACACCCACAGTACACAGTATGTAGACCCCGGTGACACGCACAGTACACAGTATGCAGACACCGGTGACACCTACAGTACACAGTATGTAGACACCGGTGACACGCACAGTACACAGTATGTAGACATCAGTGACACCCACAGTACACAGTATGTAGACCCCGGTGACACGCACAGTACACAGTATGCAGACCCCGGTGACACGCACAGTACACAGTATGCAGACATCAGTGACACCCACAGTACACACTATTTAACACAAAACTCATAAAACTTCAGATGAACTTGTGGCCGGGAGTATAATCGTATCTCTCCCCCAGTAACACTGTCCAAATCTATGGGACAAATCAGGGAACTCCAAAATACATATAACACAAGAGAACGGAGTGAAAAAATCCCAAAAATCATATTCATAAAAAAATATCAATTTTATTAGATCAATATAAACTATTAGGTAAAAATACAAAACAAGCACATAGCCTTACTAAGGTGTAGAGGAAACCTATGGTATGCCAGGGAAATAGGGGGAAAAAGGAAAACTTAACGTCCCAGGTGCAGCCTAAAATGTAATCAACATACCAAAGACTCACGGATTCATTCCGCAGCCCCATGTAACACAGCAGTGCAGCGGTACAATGCAAATATAAAGTGCCACAGTGCAATACAATACCGCTACTGATAGTAGCCAGGCAGCTTACCCATGTGTATGGACGATTCCCCCGGTTTCCACAAGCGGCCCCCCTGACGCACGTTTCGCCGTCTGCTTTTTCAAAAGGGGTTCCCTTATGTAGACACCAGTGACACGCACAGTACACAGTATGTAGACCCCGGTGACACGCACAGTACACAGTATGTAGACACCAGTGACACGCACAGTATGTAGACATCGTTGACACGCACAGTACACAGTATGTAGACATCGTTGACACCTGCACACAATATGTAGACACAGGTGACACACACAGTACACTGTATGTAGACCCCAGTGACACCAACAGTTACACAGTATTTAGACACCGGTGACACCCACACACAATATGTAGACACAGGTGACACGCACAGTACACAGTATGTAGACACCGGTGACAAGCACAGTACACAGTATGTAGACACCGGTGACACCCACAGTAGACAGTATGTAGACACCGGTGACACCCACACACAATATGTAGACACAGGTGACACCCACAAACAATATGTAGACACAGGTGACACCTGCAGTACACAATATGTAGACACCGGTGACACGCACAGTACACAGTATGTAGACACCGGTGACACGCACAGTACACAGTATGTAGACACCGGTGACACCCACAGTACACAGTATGTAGACACCGGTGACACCCACAGTACACAGTATGTAGACACCGGTGACACCCACAGTACACAGTATGTAGACACCGGTGACACGCACAGTACACAGTATGTAGACACCGGTGACACGCACAGTACACAGTATGTAGACCCCGGTGACACGCACAGTACACAGTATGTAGACACCGGTGACACGCACAGTACACAGTATGTAGACACCGGTGACACGCACAGTACACAGTATGTAGACACCGGTGACACGCACAGTACACAGTATGTAGACACCGGTGACACCCACAGTACACAGTATGTAGACACCGGTGACACCCACAGTACACAGTATGTAGACACCGGTGACACCCACAGTACACAGTATGTAGACACCGGTGACACCCACAGTACACAGTATGTAGACACCGGTGACACCCACAGTACACAGTATGTAGACACCGGTGACACGCACAGTACACAGTATGTAGACACCAGTGACACGCACAGTACACAGTATGTAGACACCAGTGACACGCACAGTACACAGTATGTAGACACCAGTGACACGCACAGTACACAGTATGTAGACACCGGTGACACGCACAGTACACAGTATGTAGACACCAGTGACACGCACAGTACACAGTATGTAGACACCGGTGACACCCACAGTACACAGTATGTAGACACCGGTGACACCCACAGTACACAGTATGTAGACACCGGTGACACCCACAGTACACAGTATGTAGACACCGGTGACACCCACAGTACACAGTATGTAGACACCGGTGACACGCACAGTACACAGTATGTAGACACCGGTGACACCCACAGTACACAGTATGTAGACACCGGTGACACACACAGTACACAGTATGTAGACACCGGTGACACCCACAGTACACAGTATGTAGACACCGGTGACACACACAGTACACAGTATGTAGACACCGGTGACACCCACAGTACACAGTATGTAGACACCGGTGACACGCACAGTACACAGTATGTAGACACCAGTGACACCCACACACAATATGTAGACACAGGTGACACCCACAAACAATATGTAGACACATGTGACACCTGCAGTACACAATATGTAGACACCGGTGACACACACAGTACACAGTATGTAGACACCGGTGACACACACAGTACACAGTATGTAGACACCGGTGACACCCACAGTATGTAGACACCGGTGACACGCACAGTACACAGTATGTAGACACCAGTGACACCCACAGTACACAGTATGTAGACACCGGTGACACCCACAGTACACAGTATGTAGACACCGGTGACAGGCACAGTACACAGTATGTAGACACCGGTGACACCCACGCTACACAGTATGTAGACACCAGTGACACGCACAGTACACAGTATGTAGACACCGGTGACACCCACAGTATGTAGACACCGGTGACACCCACAGTATGTAGACACCGGTGACACCCACAGTACACAGTATGTAGACACCGGTGACACACACAGTACACAGTATGTAGACACCAGTGACACGCACAGTACACAGTATGTAGACACCGGTGACACCCACAGTATGTAGACACCGGTGACACCCACAGTATGTAGACACCAGTGACACCCACAGTACACAGTATGTAGACACCGGTGACACACACAGTACACAGTATGTAGACACCAGTGACACCCACAGTACACAGTATGTAGACACCGGTGACACGCACAGTACACAGTATGTAGACACCGGTGACACCCACAGTACACAGTAAGCAGACACTGGTGACGCGCACAGTACACAAAACACAGGTCACACACACAGCATACAGACTCCTGTCACACACACAGTATATACACTCCTGTCACACGCACACGGTATATACACTCCTGTCACACACAGTATATATACTCCTGTCACACACACACACAATATATATACTCCTGTCACACACACACAGTATATATACTCCTGTCACACACACACACAGTATATACACTCCTGTCACACACACGGTATATACAGTCCTGTCACACACACGGTATATACACTCCTGTCACACACACGGTATATACAGTCCTGTCACACACACGGTATATACACTCCTGTCACACACACGGTATATACACTCCTGTCACACACACGGTATATACACTCCTGTCACACACACACACAGTATATACACTCCTGTCACACACACGGTATATACACACTCTTCTCACACACACGGTATATACACTCCTGTCACACACACGGTATATACACTCCTGTCACACACACGGTATATATACAGTCCTGTCACACACACAGTATATACACTCCTGTCACACACACACGGTATATACACTCCTGTCACACACACAGTATATACACTCCTGTCACACACACACACGGTATATACACTCCAGTCACACACACACGGTATATATACTCCTGTCACACACACACGGTATATATACGCCTGTCACACACGCACGGTATATACACACTTCTCACACACACGGTATATACACTCCTGTCACACACACGGTATATACACTCCTGTCACACACACGGTATATACAGTCCTGTCACACACACACGGTATATATACAGTCCTGTCACACACACGGTATATATACAGTCCTGTCACACACACAGTATATACACTCCTGTCACACACACACAGTATATATACAGTCCTGTCACACACACACGGTATATATACAGTCCTGTCACACACACGCGGTATATACAGTCCTGTCACACACACACGGTATATACAGTCCTGTCACACACACACACGGTATATACACTCCTGTCACACACACACGGTATATACACTCCTGTCACACACACACGGTATATATACAGTCCTGTCACACACGGTATATACACTCCTGTCACACACACACACGGTATATACAGTCCTGTCACACACACACGGTATATACACACTCTTCTCACACACACGGTATATACACTCCTGTCACACACACACGGTATATACACTCCTGTCACACACACGGTATATACACTCCTGTCACACACACACGGTATATACACTCCTGTCACACACACACACAGTATATACACTCCTGTCACACACACGGTATATACACACTCTTCTCACACACACGGTATATACACTCCTGTCACACACACACACACGGTATATACACTCCTGTCACACACACACGGTATATACACTCCTGTCACACACGGTATATACACTCCTGTCACACACGGTATATACACTCCTGTCACACACGGTATATACACTCCTGTCACACACGGTATATACACTCCTGTCACACACACGGTATATACACTCCTGTCACACACACGGTATATACACTCCTGTCACACACACGGTATATACACTCCTGTCACACACACGGTATATACACTCCTGTCACACACACACGGTATATATACTCCTGTCACACACACACGGTATATATACTCCTGTCACACACACGGTATATACACTCCTGTCACACACACACACGGTATATACACTCCTGTCACACACACACACGGTATATACACTCCTATCACACACACGGTATATAGACTCCTGTCACACACGGTATATACACTCCTATCACACACACGGTATATAGACTCCTGTCACACACGGTATATACACAGCCGGCACTCACCCACACTCCCAGGCCGTCTGACACCAGGTACCGGCCTATGTCCGCTGCCGCCGCCGCCTCCCCGGGGCCTTCTGACAGTTGTCCCCGGAGCTCCTCCGCCTCCTCCCGGCCGTGCTCCTCATCTTCCTCGCCCCTCAGGCTCCGGTAGGCGCTCAGCAGACTGAGGCCCAGCAGGAGGCCGCTCAGGCCGGTGTATGTCCGCAGGCTGGGCCACGGGAAGCGCTCCAAGAAGAGCAGCGGCATGTTCAGGAAAGCCCGGGGCCCCCCGGGGCCTGTCAGTGACGGGAGCAGGAAACCGCGGCTCTGTGGTAGTGTGAGGCCCGGCAATGTGACACATCAGCGGGCGCACTCTCTCGGCTCCAGTCTCCGCGCTCACACACTTCTGTCCGCCGCTGCCTTCCGTACGTTCATCGGTGAGACAGCGCCCTCTGCTGGTGGCGGAGCGCAGGTTCCCACAGTGTCACCCCAGCACACCAGCGGGTCACCCCCTGACAGTGTCACCACAGCACACCCGCGGGTCACCCCCTGACAGTGTCACCACAGCACACCCGCGGGTCACCCCCTGACAGTGTCACCACAGCACACCCGCGGGTCACCCCCTGACAGTGACACCCCAGCACACCCGCGGGTCACCCCCTGACAGTGTCACTCCAGCACACCCGCGGGTCACCCCCTGACAGTGTCACCACAGCACACCCGCGGGTCACCCCATGATAGTGTCACCACAGCACACCCGCGGGTCACCCCATGATAGTGTCACCCCAGCACACCCGCGGGTCACCCCCTGACAGTGTCACCCCAGCACACCCGCGGGTCACCCCCTGACAGTGTCACCCCAGCACACCCGCGGGTCACCCCCTGACAGTGTCACCCCAGCACACCCGCGGGTCACCCCCTGACAGTGTCACCCCAGCACACCCGCGGGTCACCCCCTGACAGTGTCACCCCAGCACACCCGCGGGTCACCCCCTGACAGTGTCACCACAGCACACCCGCGGGTCACCCCCTGACAGTGTCACCACAGCACACCCGCGGGTCACCCCCTGACAGTGTCACCACAGCACACCCGCGGGTCACCCCCTGACAGTGTCACCCCAGCACACCCGCGGGTCACCCCATGATAGTGTCACCACAGCACACCCGCGGGTCACCCCCTGACAGTGTCACCACAGCACACCCGCGGGTCACCCCCTGACAGTGTCACCCCAGCACACCCGCGGGTCACCCCCTGACAGTGTCACCACAGCACACCCGCGGGTCACCCCCTGACAGTGTCACCACAGCACACCCGCGGGTCACCCCCTGACAGTGTCACCCCAGCACACCCGCGGGTCACCCCATGATAGTGTCACCACAGCACACCCACGGGTCACCCCCTGACAGTGTAACCACAGCACACCCGCGGGTCACCCCCTGACAGTGACACCCCAGCACACCCGCGGGTCACCCCCTGACAGTGTCACCACAGCACACCCGCGGGTCACCCCCTGACAGTGACACCCCAGCACACCCGCCGGTCACCCCCTGACAGTGTCACCCCAGCACACCCGCGGGTCACCCCCTGACAGTGTCACCACAACACACCCGCGGGTCACCCCCTGACAGTGTCACCACAGCACACCCGCGGGTCACCCCATGATAGTGTCACCACAGCACACCCGCGGGTCACCCCATGATAGTGTCACCCCAGCACACCCGCGGGTCACCCCATGATAGTGACACCCCAGCACACCCGCGGGTCACCCCCTGACAGTGACACCCCAGCACACCCGCGGGTCACCCCCTGACAGTGTCACCCCAGCACACCCGCGGGTCACCCCCTGACAGTGTCACCACAGCACACCCGCGGGTCACCCCCTGACAGTGTCACCACAGCACACCCACGGGTCACCCCCTGACAGTGTCACCACAGCACACCCGCGGGTCACCCCCTGACAGTGTCACCCCAGCACACCCGCGGGTCACCCCCTGACAGTGTCACCACAGCACACCCGCGGGTCACCCCCTGACAGTGTCACCCCAGCACACCCGCGGGTCACCCCCTGACAGTGTCACCCCAGCACACCCGCGGGTCACCCCATGATAGTGTCACCACAGCACACACACGGGTCACCCCCTGACAGTGTCACCACAGCACACCCACGGGTCACCCCCTGACAGTGTCACCCCAGCACACCCGCGGGTCACCCCATGATAGTGTCACCACAGCACACCCACGGGTCACCCCCTGACAGTGTCACCACAGCACACTCGCGGGTCACCCACTGACAGTGTCACCACAGCACACCCGCGGGTCACCCCATGATAGTGTCACCACAGCACACCCGCGGGTCACCCACTGACAGTGTCACCACAGCACACCCGCGGGTCACCCCCTGACAGTGTCACCACAGCACACCCGCGGGTCACCCCATGATAGTGTCACCAAAGCACACCCGCGGATCACGCCGACAGTGTCACCACAGCACACCCGCGGGTCACCCCATGATAGTGTCACCACAGCACACCCGCGCGTCACCCCGACAGTGTCACCACAGCACACCCGCGGATCACCCGACAGTGACACCCCAGCACACCCGCGGGTCACCCCATGATAGTGCCACCACAGCACACCCGCGGGTCACCCCATGATAGTGTCACCACAGCACACCCGCGGGTCACCCCCTGACAGTGACACCCCAGCACACCCGTGGGTCACCCCATGATAGTATCACCACAGCACACCCGCGGGTCACCCCGACAGTGACACCCCAGCACACCGCGGGTCACCCCATGATAGTGTCACCACAGCACACCCACGGGTCACCCCCTGACAGTGACACCCCAGCACACCCGTGGGTCACCCCATGATAGTGTCACCACAGCACACCCGCGGGTCACCCCGACAGTGACACCCCAGCACACCCGTGGATCACCCCATGATAGTGTCACCACAGCACACCCGCGGATCACCTCGACAGTGACACCCCAGCACACCCGCGGGTCACCCCATGATAGTTTCACCACAGCACACCCGCGGGTCACCCCATGATAGTTTCACCACAGCACACCCACGGGTCACCCCATGATAGTTTCACCACAGCACACCCGCGGGTCACCCCATGATAGTTTCACCACAGCACACCCACGGGTCACCCCCTGACAGTGTCACCACAGCACACCCGCGGGTCACCCCGACAGTGTCACCACAGCACACCCGCGGGTCACCCCGACAGTGTCACCACAGCACACCCGCGGGTCACCCCGACAGTGTCACCACAGCACACCCACGGGTCACCCCGACAGTGTCACCACAGCACACCCGCGGGTCACCCCATGATAGTGTCACCACAGCACACCCGCGGGTCACCCCCTGACAGTGTCACCACAGCACACCCGCGGATCACCCCCATGATAGTGTCACCACAGCAAGCACACCCACGGGTCACCCCCTGACAGTGACACCACAGCACACCCACGGGTCACCCCCTGACAGTGTCACCACAGCACACCCGCGGGTCACCCCATGATAGTGTCACCACAGCACCCCCGCGGGTCACCCCGACAGTGTCACCACAGCACACCCGCGGATCACCCCCATGATAGTGTCACCACAGCAAGCACACCCGCGGGTCACCCCCTGACAGTGACACCACAGCACACCCGCGGGTCACCCCATGATAGTGTCACCACAGCACACCCGCGGGTCACCCCGACAGTGTCACCACAGCACACCCGCGGATCACCCCCATGATAGTGTCACCACAGCAAGCACACCCGCGGGTCACCCCCTGACAGTGACACCACAGCACACCCGCGGGTCACCCCATGATAGTGTCACCACAGCACACCTGCGGGTCACCCCGACAGTGTCACCACAGCACACCCGCGGGTCACCCAGACAGTGTCACCACAGCACACCCGCGGGTCACCCCCTGACAGTGACACCCCAGCACACCCGCGGGTCACCCCCTGACAGTGTCACCACAGCACACCCGCGGGTCACCCCCTGACAGTGACACCCGAGCACATCCGCGGGTCACCCTCTACCCTGCTTATTTGGCTGTGGATCAGGGCCCCTCAGTAGTGGCGCACATTCACGGTAACCCCTGTTCACACTGGTTTTCTTGCTGTCAAAAACGGTGTTTTTTAGTGGAACCATTCTGTTTTGTGATTGTGTCACTTACTAAAGCGTTTTCTGCAGTTTTGTAGATTTTTCCCTGCAGCGTTTCTCCCAGCCTTCTGATAAAAGGTAAAAAAAAAACCTCCACAAATGAAAAAGTGCCCCAGAAAGGAGCACTTATACAGCACAGTGCACTTACAATTGCTCATTTTGCCTTTCTACCCAGTAATTGTTCTCTTTTCCATTAGGTCTGTGACATCAGGTGATTAATAACGGACGGCTGACTTCTTCTATGGAGGACCAGGAGGTCAGTGTCCCCTGCATGAGTGATCACTGGAAGCCCCTGGCTGTGCCTAAGTTTTAGCACATTTTTCATGCTGGATCCACCTGGAAAAGACGCCGTGTGCACGTAGCCTAAGACGGTCTAGTCTAAGCTGATGCCATGTGTTAAGCCGCATAGTTCAGGCTCATTTTGGTACACACCATCGTGCCCTTGGCAATAAGGTCGCTCCTTTATGGCACAGAATAAAAGATGTGTCGCGAAGCATCGACTGGAAGCCAAACTTGTGGTGCATCATCTTCTGGGCCATCCATGATGAAGCAGTGGACAACCTCCCGGTGTGGCCCTACAATCCTTTTTCTTCTGGAGGTACCCACTTTAGATTTTGGATTCGCCTTTCTCTTATGTTTCAAGTTTTCACAAGTTCTAAAACCCCCAAATAAAACCAATGGGTCTGATGCATCAGCGTTTATGCCCGAACTGTTCTCCTGCCCAGTCCATTTCTGGTGCGCTACCACGGAGGCGCACACCACCGATAAGATGCACCAAATTCATTAAGTGGGGTGCGCCTCGTTAAGACTGGAGGACAAGACGCCCCTCTTACTGAATTGGGGCCAGTGAGTGTCATGTCTACCACCAGATTTCTCAACACCAGCGAGCCACAGGGACGCAGCCTGCACATGTAGTAATCATCATTCACACATACGTGTCTCACGGTCCGAGTACAGACTGGCCGCAGGTCTTCTTCTCTGAACGTGACAGTCTTAGGCTGCCGTCACACTAGCAGTATTTGGTCAGTATTTTACATCAGTATTTGTAAGCCAAAACCAGGAGTGGAACAATCAGAGGAAAAGTATAATAGAAACATAAGCACCGCTTCTACATTTATCACCCACTCCTGGTTTTGGCTTACAAATACTGATGTAAAATACTGACCAAATACTGATAGTGTGACGGCAGCCTTATAGGTCGGCTGACCAGCAACCAGGCCATGAACCAGTCTGTTTCATGCAGTCCATGTTTGGACCAGATGACTTGGACCAACAGCTAGGTCTCATATTTGCCCATAACATCAGACCAACTGGTCAGGGCCGACCCACATATATGGTCAATCAGGGCCCGACCCGCAATATATGGTCAATCGGGGCCCGACCCCCAATATATGGTCAATCGGGGCCCGACCCCCAATATATGGTCAATCGGGGCCCGACCCCCAATATATGGTCAATCGGGGCCCGACCCCCAATATATGGTCAATCGGGGCCCGACCCCCAATATATGGTCAATCGGGGCCCGACCCCCAATATATGGTCAATCGGGGCCCGACCCCCAATATATGGTCAATCGGGGCCCGACCCCCAATATATGGTCAATCGGGGCCCGACCCCCAATATATGGTCAATCGGGGCCCGACCCCCAATATATGGTCAATCGGGGCCCGACCCCCAATATATGGTCAATCGGGGCCCGACCCCCAATATATGGTCAATCGGGGCCCAACTCGCAATATATGGTCAATCACGGCCCGACCCCCAATATATGGTCAATCACGGCCCGACCCCAATATATGGTCAATCAGGGCCCGACCCCCATATAGTCGATCAGGGCCGACCCCCTATATATGGTCAATCAGGGCCCGACCCCCAATATATGGTCAATCAGGGCCCGACTCCCAATATATGGTCAATCAGGGCCCGACTCCCAATATATGGTCAATCAGGGCCCGACCCCCAATATATGGTCAATCAGGGCCCGACCCCCAATATATGGTCAATCGGGGCCCGACTCCCAATATATGGTCAATCGGGGCCCGACCCCCAATATATGGTCAATCGGGGCCCGACCCCCAATATATGGTCAATCGGGGCCCGACCCCCAATATATGGTCAATCGGGGCCCGACCCCCAATATATGGTCAATCGGGGCCCGACCCCCAATATATGGTCAATCAGGGCCCAACTCGCAATATATGGTCAATCACGGCCCGACCCCCAATATATGGTCAATCAGGGCCCAACCCCAATATATGGTCAATCAGGGCCCGACCCCCATATAGTCGATCAGGGCCGACCCCCTATATATGGTCAATCAGGGCCCGACCCCCAATATATGGTCAATCAGGGCCCGACTCCCAATATATGGTCAATCAGGGCCCGACCCCCAATATATGGTCAATCGGGGCCCGACCCCCAATATATGGTCAATCGGGGCCCGACCCCCAATATATGGTCAATCGGGGCCCGACTCCCAATATATGGTCAATCAGAGCCCGACCCCAATATATGGTCAATCGGGGCCCGACCCCAATATATGGTCAATCGGGGCCCGACCCCCAATATATGGTCAATCGGGGCCCGACCCCCAATATATGGTCAATCGGGGCCCGACCCCCAATATATGGTCAATCGGGGCCCGACCCCCAATATATGGTCAATCAGGGCCCGACTCCCAATATATGGTCAATCAGGGCCCGACTCCCAATATATGGTCAATCAGGGCCCGACCCCCAATATATGGTCAATCAGGGCCCGACCCCCAATATATGGTCAATCAGGGCCCGACCCCCAATATATGGTCAATCAGGGCCCGACTCCCAATATATGGTCAATCGGAGCCCGACCCCAATATATGGTCAATCGGGGCCCGACCCCAATATATGGTCAATCGGGGCTCGACCCCCAATATATGGTCAATCGGGGCCCGACCCCCAATATATGGTCAATCGGGGCCCGACCCCCAATATATGGTCAATCGGGGCCCGACCCCCAATATATGGTCAATCGGGGCCCGACTCCCAATATATGGTCAATCAGGGCCTGACCCCAATATTTGGTCAATCAGGGGCCGACCCCCAATATATGGTCAATCAGGGGCCGACCCCCAATATATGGTCAATCGGGGCCCGACCCCCAATATATGGTCAATCGGGGCCCGACCCCCAATATATGGTCAATCGGGGCCCGACCCCCAATATATGGTCAATCGGGGCCCGACCCCCAATATATGGTCAATCAGGGCCCGACTCCCAATATATGGTCAATCAGGGCCCGACTCCCAATATATGGTCAATCAGGGCCCGACCCCCAATATATGGTCAATCAGGGCCCGACCCCCAATATATGGTCAATCAGGGGCCGACCCCCAATATATGGTCAATCAGGGGCCGACCCCCAATATATGGTCAATCAGGGGCCGACCCCCAATATATGGTTGTTTAGGGGCCGATCCCCATATGGCCGATCAGGGCCGACCCCTGGCGGATGTAAAGCACAGTTTTCTGCCAGCCCTATGAACATGGCCTTGACCAATGACCCCACTCACATCTAGGTCATGACCATTCTTTTGGCCTTGTTCCTTCTGTATAAATTGGCTCCACTTTTCTCCCTTACAGGTTTTTTTTTTAATGACCAAAGCATCTTTATCTGGGCGACCACCATTTCCAGGGACATCTACATTCCCTGGAGTGGTTATAATTACTAATATAAACCCCCGTTGATTACGTTCTCTCCTGGGGGGGGGTCATTGGACTTCCTGAAGATTTTACCATATTTGGCCACAAAGTGACAGACGGAGGAAAAAAAAAAAATCTGTTTAATGGTTAAAAAAAAAACAACAAAAAAAGCACAATGATACATGGAAAAAAAATTAATATCAATAACACATGTCACTGCTGTACGTCGCCACAGTCTATCTTCTGTCACAGCAGCAAGTCAGGTCAACGCCAGGAACAACAATGATTCCGCCTCGGCCCCCCGCATGATAAAGCTGATCTCACAGAGACTGCTCCCCCGCACCATGGCACCCGGCTCTCGCCACCATCAGTTGTAAATGAAGTTGAACCTGTGGAAGAGATTAGACGTTATGTTGGGGCGTGATGCCGCGGAGCGCCAGCCGCCATCAGTAATACGCGGGCACGCTACATGGAGGCAGAAAGCCAGCTTACCTACTAAGGAGCTGCGGAAGGCTGGAGATGATGGGGCCGTAACCGGGGGCATTGTCGTACAGTTCAAACAAAGGGGCTGCAACGAGTTTGTAGTTTTTCGGAACGGCAAATAGTGCTAAGAGGAAAAATACAAAGAAATGTTACAAAAATCCCATTCTGTTTACTGATGAAAGCAATGTAAGCAAGCATAAACCTAAATATAAGGACTTAACGTCACATATGTGCTATCCAGATATGGAGCATCGTTGCGTGCCCCCGGTCTGACGCCAGACCACTCCGGGATTATATAACGCCATGTTGGAACAATTTCAAAAGTCTGATCAGAGATTGAGGACTCTGATCAGTTAAAAAGCAATAGGATGTCATTACTCAGGAGACCACTAGGGGGCATTTAAGCTTATTGCGTTATACTGAGCAAAGTTCCTTAAAGGGGTTGTCCACTACTAGTGCCAACACCTGAGAGGAGTATAAGCTTTATTATTTTATCGGGGCCAAGCGTGGGGTATGACAAGGAGTTGTCCAAGTAGTGGCCAACTTCTTTAAACAGTTGACCACTACTTTTTATTTTATCCTTAGAGTAGGCCATCAATATTTGATCAGTGGGGGGCGGGACCCCTGCGGTTCCACTGTTAACCGTCACCAGACGGAAGTTCTCGGATGCTGGCAGAACACAGCAGCTCCATCAACACTATAGTGGCTATGACCGGTACTACAGATCCACCCTCTATTCATTTGATCTGCAGTACCGCCTGTGGCCACTATAGAAATGGCAGCACTGTTGTGCTCTGACACCAGTAACAGCTGATGGATGAGCGGGTGTGGGGTGTCTGGGTGTCCCATCCGCACTCATGAGATATTGATGGCCTATCCCAAGGACAGAAGTGGCCAAGCCTCTTTAAAAACTTAAGATTACAGACAATTTAAATTTTTTTTTCCCCTCCATGAGCCATTATATTATACAAATAGAATACAGCAAAAATCATGTCTCCTATGAAGCACGGCCGGGCGTCAGGAGTACCAAGATGGCAGCGATGGGAGCCTTTAGCAGGATCCTGCACCCTACTGGCAGCGCGCGTCGAGGCACTGATATTCCTCTGCAGCAATTAAAGTGGATAAACAGCAGCGACCGGAATTGGCTCCTATTACTGCTGTTAGTGGCAAGTGCTGGCCTATGAGCGGCTCATGAAGACCGACCTGGTCATAGAAAGGAATAATAACGTGGAGGTGATGCCCAAACCTTGGAAGGAATGGCGTAATAATGCCCGGACTTATCCCCGAGGACCCGGCACTTACCTTTTTCCTGAAGTTGCACCAGGAACAACTTCTTGTGTTCTTTTGGCTTTGTGATATGTGCAGGAATATATGGGTACTGTGGAGAGAGCAGATACGAGAAGCTCCGGGTCACAACGTCATATGTCCTCCGGCTGCACCCTTTCATTTTAGGGTTTTAAGACAAACCTGTGGCGGTTCGAAGTTTGGCCTCCACCAGTTCCCAATGCAGTCATCGATGACCCAGTCCTGCTGCACCCCGTCCTGCCGGCCGAGGATCTACAAAGCAATGAGGCCTGCGCTCAGTCACCAGATACACACATAAAGTAGCAGAGAAGGCGAAGACATGGCCGTTCCCCAGGTTCACGCTCACTCCTTCTGGCATATATTTTGTGGGTATATAAGACAGTTTTGGATTGTGTGGTTTTCTTTTTCTTGGTTTGCTTTTTGAGGGAGGTGCGGTAATCAAAACATGACAATTCGGGTGGATGAATTTTCTTTTTACGATATATCTACAACAGTGGGGAAAATAAGTATTTGGTACGCCGCCGATTTTGCAAGTTTTCCCACCTACAAAGAATGGAGAGGTCTGTAATGTTTATCATAGGTACACTTCACCTGTGAGAGACAGAATCTAAAAATAATATCCAGAAAATCACATTGTAGGAATTTCACATTATTAATTTGCATTTTATGACATGAAATAAGTATTTGATACAATAGAAAAACAGAACTTAATATTTGGCACAGAAACCTTTGTTTGCAGTTACAGAGGTCAGACGTTTCCTGTAGTTCTTGACCAGGTTTGCACACACTGCAGCAGGGATTTTGGCCCCCTCCTCCATACAGATCTTCTCCAGATCTTTCAGGTTTCGAGTCTGCCTCTGGGTAACATGGAGTTTCAGCTCCCTCCAAAGATTTTCTATTGGCTTCAGGTCTGCAGACTGGCTAGGCCACTCCGGGACCTTGTAATGCTTCTTACGGAGCCTCTCCTTAGTATCCCTGTCTGTATGTTTCAGGTCATCGTCATGCTGGGAGACCCAGCCACGACTCATCTTCAATGCTCTTACTGAGGGAAGGAGGTTGTTGGCCCAAATCTCTTGATACATGACCCCATCCACCCTCCCTTCAATACAGTGCAGTCTTCCTGTCCACTTTGCAGAAAACTACCCCCAAAATATGACGTTTCCCCCACCATGCTTCATGGTTGGGATGGTGTTCATGGGAGTTGTGCTCATCCTTCTTGTCTTCCAAGCACGGCGGGTGACGTTGATACCAAAAAGTTCTATTTTGGTCTCATCTGACCACATGACCTTCTCCCATGCCTCCTATGGATCATCCAGATGTTCATTGGCAAACTTCAAACGGGCCTGGACATGTGCTGGTGTGAGCAGGGGGACCTTGTGTGACCTGCAGGATTTGAATCCATGACGGCGCAGTGTGTTACTAACAGTAATGTTTGCACCTGTGGTCCCAACTCAATTCAGGTCATTGACCAGGTCCTCCCGTGTAGTTCTGACCTTTCTCAGAATCATCCTTACCCCAAGAGGAGATCCTGCATAGAGCCCCAGACTGAGGAATATTGACAGTCATCTCGTGTTTCTTCCATTTTCTAATAATTGTGCCAACAGTTGTTGCCTTCTAACCAAGCTGCTGCCTATTGTCCTATATCCTATAGGCCATCCCAGCCTTGTGCAGGTCTAAAATATTGTCCCTGGTGTCCTTAGACAGCTCTTTGCCCTTGGACATGGTGGAGAGGTTGGAGCGATTGATTGTGTGGACAGGGGTCACATTATTATTATAATACATTTTTATAGCGCTTTACATGTGGAACGGGCAATTATAGACAAGTACAATAAACATGAGCAATACAAGGCCCACACAAGTACAGGAGGAGAGAGGACCCTGCCCGCGAGGGCTCACAGTCTGCAGGGGATGGGTGAGGATACACTATGAGAGGGCAGAGCTGGCTGTGCGGCTGTTCAGCAGACTGAGGATCACTGCAGGCTGTAGGCTTGTCGGAAGAGGTGAGTCTTCAGGTTCTTTTTGAAGGTTTCTATGGTAGGCGAGAGTCTGATATGTTGGGGTAGAGAGTTACAGAGTATAGCGGAAGCACGGGAGAAGTCTTGGATGCGGTTGTGGGAAGAAGAGATGAGAGGGGAGTAGAGAAGGAGATCTTGTGAGGATCGGAGGTTGTGTGTAGGTAGTAACCGGGAGATGAGGTCACAGATGTACGAAGGAGACAGGTTGTGGATGGCTTTGTATGTCATAGTTAGGATTTTGAACTGTAGCCTCTGGGCAATAGGAAGCCAGTAAAGGGCTTGGCAGAGAGGAGAGGCCGGGGAATAGCGGGGGGACAGGTGGATTAGTCGGGCAGCAGAGTGTAGGATGGATTGGAGGGGTGCGAGAGTGTCGGAGGGGAGGTCACAGAGCAGGAGGTTGTAGTAGTCAAGGCGGGAGATGATAAGGGCATGTACTAGTGTTATATACAGGCAACGAGTGCAGAGTAGGGGGCTTCTTAACAAAGAACTAACAGGTCTGTGAGAGCCAGAATCCTTGCTGGTTGGTCGGTGATCAAATACTTATTTCATGCAATTTAATTTTGCAAAAATCACACATACAATGTGATTTTCTGGATTTTTTTTTTCAAGATTCCGTCTCTCACAGGTGAAGTGTACCTACAATAAAAATCACAGACCTCTCCATTCTTTGTAGGTGGAAAATTTGCAAAATCAGCAGTGTATCAAATACTTATTCTCCCCACTGTAGCAGCACTCCTTGGGCTGAGTGTTCCTGTGCGCTCTATGAGAAAGCCATCAACTGGTGCGTGATCCGGCGGCTCATCTCCGACAGTCCGAAATTGGACATGCCTGAGTGACATCTCTCCTGACCATCAGTCGGCCGGCGCCACATACACATTAGGCAGTCGGTCGTACCCACTGGTATAGGCGGGTTCAGCCGACATTAGTCTAATGTGTATGGAAGCGTTAAGCACCAAGACGGTGGTGGAAATCCATCGGCACCCTGCAATCAAGTTGTGGCTGGGGTAATGGGCGCCTGAACAGACTCCCCACCAGACTCGTGCCACGTAAGTGCCTCTGTCAGAGATTCACAGTGGTATGAAGTGGTTAATGGAAATCTGTCACCAGGTTTTGTCACCAAATCTGAGAGCAGCACGGTATAGGAAAAGGGACCCCGATTCCAGCAACGTATCAATTACTCAGCTGCTTGCTGTAGTTCTGATAAAAATCACTCTTGATTATCACTAGAGGACTAATAAACCAGATACCATGTAGTCCACCCTGCCCCCACCGCTGATTGGCAGCTTTCTGCCTATGCACAGTGTACACAGAAAGCTGCCAATCAGGTGTGGAAATGGGGTTATTCAGGGTTCAGCATTTTGAGCACTGCTGGATCTGCAGCAGATAAAACGGTGATTGCATCAAACCTACAGCAAGCAGCTCAATAAGTGACACATCACTGGAATCTGGGTATCTGGCCCTACATCTTGCTGCTCTCAGATGGTGTAGTAAAAACCTGGTGACAGTGATTGGAGCCAGACCTAAAAACAGAGATTTATGCTAGATATCATTAAAATATAAAATATGGATTTTTATGATGGCACCTGGCAAAATACAAAAGGAGTGACAGTTCCACTGAATAACCCAAACTCCGAATTCAGGACCGAACCTCTATGAAATGATCATAGGACCACACATGACACTTAAATAAAACCAAAATCTCATATGTTCCCCTACGCGCCCCCATCTATAAGGAGTAAATTGAATCCATACCTCGGTCATGAGACGCTTTAACCCTTCCACTTCATCTTCTCCGGGGTTCAGTTCTCCTCCAGGCCTGGAACGAAACAGTCAAGGTAAATGGGTCGTCTCTTATCGGACCTTTACGGTATATCCGCTGGCGTGACAATTTTAATAGAGGGGTCTGCACATAAGTGACCACCTCCCCACTGACTGCGGCTGACAGAGGGGAACCTAGCAGATATTCCTCCTGTGCACGGAGTGGCCATGGATCTAACGCAATGATGGATGCGGCACCAGTCCCACTGAAGTGAATGGAGAACTGGCCATACAGGTGCATCAATGCTCCATTCACGGAGATTGGGACCCCCATTTGCAGACCGGATAGGGGACGTATATACGAGACTGCGCTGCACAGACTTGTCACTTGTGTGTCGGGATGTGGACCCCCCCCCTGGAAAACCAGAAAAGGGTGAACTTACAGCTTGAAAAAGGTGGTTCCCAGCTGCAGTAACAGCACATGGGGCAATCGGTGCTCGTGGACGATCAGGACGCCCTCCACCGTGCGCCTCATTCCAATCTTGTCAAACTCCTCTCGCATCCGCTGGAACCGCGCAGCCACCGAGCTGTCCTTCTCATACAGCGGCTCCTTGGTGCCGAAGGTGTAGTTAGTCAGAGGATACCTGGGGACACAGAGCAGGCGGAGCGGATCAGCATAAGGACACTTCTTATTACACTACTCCTCGTTTACGGTTTTGATCAAATCTGCATCAGTTCTGTGAATGCTGAGCTGTGTATAATCCTGAAAACATCACTGATTGGCAGCTGTCTACGCTGTGTATAGGCAGAAATCTGCTAATCGGTATTGGGGGCGGAGTTGAACAAGGAGACAACTAGTCCTCAAGTGATAATCTCCTGCTGATAAAATGTGCGCCATTATTGCCGGGGGCATAATTTTGAAACGGAGGAGCACAGAAGAAAAACTGTTCCAGTGGCAGCAGCCTCAATTGGAGGGATGACGCAGATTAAATAAAAAAAAAATCCAGTAAAAGCTCCTATCCATCAGATGGGCCACCAGTACCCAATCAGTGGGGATCGGACACCGGGCACCCGACCCATCAGCACAGTGATGGGCACAGTGCTGTACATCTTATGCCCGATACTGTGGCTCAGTCCCAATCAAGTGTATGAGACAGAGCGATGATATTAGGTGCAACTGCAGGTAAAGAGATGTGCCCCAGAGCATGCTGCAATTCACAGGAGCCTCAAGAAAATCATACGGCTCTGCCCCATCAGCGGCGCGCACCGCTCTGCCCCATCAGCGGCACGCACCGCTCTGCCCCATCATCGGCACGCACCGCTCTGCCCCATCATCGGCGCGCACCGC
Organism: Ranitomeya imitator; assembly: GCF_032444005.1. Taxonomy (NCBI): domain Eukaryota; kingdom Metazoa; phylum Chordata; class Amphibia; order Anura; family Dendrobatidae; genus Ranitomeya; species Ranitomeya imitator. The sequence continues at coordinate 119,024,408 of NC_091290.1, read as the reverse complement.
TCTGCCCCATCAGCGGCGCGCACCGCTCTGCCCCATCATCGGCGCGCACCGCTCTGCCCCATCAGCGGCTCGCACCGCTCTGCCCCATCATCGGCACGCACCGCTCTGCCCCATCATCGGCACGCACCGCTCTGCCCCATCATCGGCACGCACCGCTCTGCCCCATCAGCGGCACGCACCGCTCTGCCCCATCAGCGGCACGCACCGCTCTGCCCCATCAGCGGCACGCACCGCTCTGCCCCATCAGCGGCACGCACCGCTCTGCCCCATCAGCGGCACGCACCGCTCTGCCCCATCAGCGGCACGCACCGCTCTGCCCCATCAGCGGCACGCACCGCTCTGCCCCATCATCGGCACGCACGGCTCTGCCCCATCAGCGGCACGCACCGCTCTGCCCCATCAGCGGCACGCACCGCTCTGCCCCATCAGCGGCACGCACCGCTCTGCCCCATCATCGGCACGCACGGCTCTGCCTCATCAGCGGCACGCACGGCTCTGCCCCATCATCGGCGCGCACCGCTCTGCCCCATCAGCGGCGCGCACCGCTCTGCCCCATCATCGGCACGCACGGCTCTGCCCCATCAGCGGCACGCACCGCTCTGCCCCATCAGCGGCACGCACGGCTCTGCCCCATCATCGGCGCGCACCGCTCTGCCCCATCATCGGCGCGCACCGCTCTGCCCCATCAGCGGCTCGCACCGCTCTGCCCCATCAGCGGCACGCACCGCTCTGCCCCATCATCGGCACGCACGGCTCTGCCCCATCAGCGGCACGCACCGCTCTGCCCCATCAGCGGCACGCACCGCTCTGCCCCATCAGCGGCACGCACCGCTCTGCCCCATCATCGGCACGCACGGCTCTGCCTCATCAGCGGCACGCACGGCTCTGCCCCATCATCGGCGCGCACCGCTCTGCCCCATCAGCGGCGCGCACCGCTCTGCCCCATCATCGGCGCGCACCGCTCTGCCCCATCAGCGGCTCGCACCGCTCTGCCCCATCAGCGGCACGCACGGCTCTGCCCCATCATCGGCACGCACGGCTCTGCCCCATCAGCGGCACGCACCGCTCTGCCCCATCAGCGGCTCGCACCGCTCTGCCCCATCAGCGGCACGCACCGCTCTGCCCCATCAGCGGCACGCACCGCTCTGCCCCATCAGCGGCACGCACCGCTCTGCCCCATCAGCGGCACGCACCGCTCTGCCCCATCAGCGGCACGCACCGCTCTGCCCCATCAGCGGCACGCACCGCTCTGCCCCATCAGCGGCACGCACCGCTCTGCCCCATCAGCGGCACGCACCGCTCTGCCCCATCAGCGGCACGCACCGCTCTGCCCCATCAGCGGCACGCACCGCTCTGCCCCATCAGCGGCACGCACCGCTCTGCCCCATCAGCGGCGCGCACCGCTCTGCCCCATCATCGGCGCGCACCGCTCTGCCCCATCAGCGGCGCGCACCGCTCTGCCCCATCATCGGCGCGCACCGCTCTGCCCCATCAGCGGCGCGCACCGCTCTGCCCCATCAGCGGCGCGCACCGCTCTGCCCCATCATCGGCACGCACGGCTCTGCCCCATCAGCGGCACGCACCGCTCTGCCCCATCATCGGCACGCACGGCTCTGCCCCATCAGCGGCACGCACCGCTCTGCCCCATCAGCGGCACGCACGGCTCTGCCCCATCAGCGGCACGCACCGCTCTGCCCCATCAGCGGCACGCACGGCTCTGCCCCATCAGCGGCACGCACCGCTCTGCCCCATCAGCGGCACGCACCGCTCTGCCCCATCAGCGGCACGCACCGCTCTGCCCCATCAGCGGCACGCACCGCTCTGCCCCATCAGCGGCTCGCACCGCTCTGCCCCATCAGCGGCACGCACCGCTCTGCCCCATCAGCGGCACGCACCGCTCTGCCCCATCAGCGGCGCGCACGGCTCTGCCCCATCAGCGGCGCGCACCGCTCTGCCCCATCAGCGGCGCGCACCGCTCTGCCCCATCAGCGGCGCGCACCGCTCTGCCCCATCAGCGGCTCGCACCGCTCTGCCCCATCAGCGGCACGCACCGCTCTGCCCCATCAGCGGCACGCACCGCTCTGCCCCATCAGCGGCACGCACGGCTCTGCCCCATCAGCGGCACGCACCGCTCTGCCCCATCAGCGGCGCGCACCGCTCTGCCCCATCAGCGGCTCGCACCGCTCTGCCCCATCAGCGGCACGCACCGCTCTGCCCCATCAGCGGCACGCACCGCTCTGCCCCATCAGCGGCACGCACGGCTCTGCCCCATCAGCGGCGCGCACCGCTCTGCCCCATCAGCGGCGCGCACCGCTCTGCCCCATCAGCGGCGCGCACCGCTCTGCCCCATCAGCGGCGCGCACCGCTCTGCCCCATCAGCGGCGCGCACCGCTCTGCCCCATCAGCGGCGCGCACCGCTCTGCCCCATCAGCGGCGCGCACCGCTCTGCCCCATCATCGGCGCGCACCGCTCTGCCCCATCAGCGGCTCGCACCGCTCTGCCCCATCAGCGGCACGCACCGCTCTGCCCCATCATCGGCACGCACGGCTCTGCCCCATCAGCGGCACGCACCGCTCTGCCCCATCATCGGCACGCACCGCTCTGCCCCATCAGCGGCACGCACCGCTCTGCCCCATCAGCGGCACGCACCGCTCTGCCCCATCAGCGGCACGCACCGCTCTGCCCCATCAGCGGCACGCACCGCTCTGCCCCATCAGCGGCTCGCACCGCTCTGCCCCATCAGCGGCACGCACCGCTCTGCCCCATCAGCGGCACGCACGGCTCTGCCCCATCAGCGGCACGCACGGCTCTGCCCCATCAGCGGCACGCACGGCTCTGCCTCATCAGCGGCACGCACGGCTCTGCCCCATCATCGGCACGCACCGCTCTGCCCCATCATCGGCACGCACCGCTCTGCCCCATCATCGGCACGCACGGCTCTGCCCTATCAGCGGCACGCACCGCTCTGCCCCATCATCGGCACGCACGGCTCTGCCCCATCAGCGGCACGCACCGCTCTGCCCCATCATCGGCACGCACCGCTCTGCCCCATCATCGGCGCGCACCGCTCTGCCCCATCATCGGCACGCACGGCTCTGCCCCATCAGCGGCACGCACCGCTCTGCCCCATCAGCGGCGCGCACCGCTCTGCCCCATCAGCGGCGCGCACGGCTCTGCCCCATCAGCGGCGCGCACCGCTCTGCCCCATCAGCGGCGCGCACGGTTCTGCACACAGAAGGTGTCTGTAGCCCCCACTCACAGGTTTATGGCCCGCTCCAGGGTCAGGGGCTTGGTCTGCTGCAGGTACTTGTTTCCAAACTGAGTGACTCCTCTGGGCCAGCCGGTCTGAGAGCGATTGGGAGGAATGACCGACATCCTGCTGCCCCCAAACAGATTCCCGGCGCTAAGGAGCAGAACAACGAGAGCGCTGAATGCGGGAGCGCCACTTCCGGTTGAGGCCGGAAGTTGTCATAACGCTGCGACGCTTTGTGGGGGGAATCATGGGAATTGTAGTTCTGGAGAAGAGCTTTTTATTAGAGTTCTTTTTGCAATAGAAATGAGCGGAAAGCGGCGACAGATAGTCCAGCAAGGCGGAGGGAGTAAGAAGGGCAGGCTGGCGGCGAGGGCAGAGCTGTCAGCTGCCCTGAGGGGACAAGCCGGACGTGAGGAGGCCCGGAGAGCCTGGGAGAAGAGAGCGGCTGCCAGCTGTGGTGAGTGGGAGCACGTGTGTGCTGCAGCCTGAGCCTGAAGGACAAGTCCGAGCTTTTTCAAGTTTATAATTATATATATATGTATTTCTTTTTTCTTTACACACAGTAGATGGGAGTAGTTTGGTTCCTCTAGGTTGCTGCCAGCTCTGAGCTGATGGCACTGCTGGGCATCTTCCCAGCTCTGAGCTGATGGCACTGCTGGGCATCTTCCCAGCTCTGAGCTGATGGCACTGCTGGGCATCTTCCCAGCTCTGAGCTGATGGCACTGCTGGGCATCTTCCCAGCTCTGAGCTGATGGCACTGCTGGGCATCTTCCCAGCTCTGAGCTGATGGCACTGCTGGGCATCTTCCCAGCTCTGAGCTGATGGCACTGCTGGGCATCTTCCCAGCTCTGAGCTGATGGCACTGCTGGGCATCTTCCCAGCTCTGAGCTGATGGCACTGCTGGGCATCTTCCCAGCTCTGAGCTGATGGCACTGCTGGGCATCTTCCCATCTTGATGCATGGTGTCTTTCGTCTGCTGCACTAAGTTTCCTTGGCCAATCACTGCATCTACGGTCCACAGCGTTCTCCATTTCTTGAAACTTCATCAGAAGAGCCTGACCAGCATTCTGCATTGATTTCTGATTGATTTCTTTTAGGCCCTGTTGTCGTGGACTCCGTACCCTTCCAGCATTGCATCATCCATTCCTTCATCGAGAACTCCACGTTTCTTGATGGGTTAAAGGAAGAATTGCTGGACTTGATGTTCCATGAAAAATCCAATGATCTGTACAAATTCCAACAGGTACCAGCATTGAGTAGAGCAGGTTTTTCACCCGATTTGTCATGTTTTTTATTTATTATTATGTTAGTAATAATATTTCCTGTTGATCAGGGCGTGCTGCCATCTCATGGCCAAACTGAATATTGCAATATTTGTATTTATTTTTTTATGAATAGTTTGCATAAAGAATTACAATAGCTGTCACTGGACTCACTTAGGCTACGTTCACATTCGCGTCTTTGGACGCAGCGTCGCTTACGCGACGCACGAAAGACGCATGTAAAACGCAGGCTTTTTTGACGCTTGCGTTCAACCTTTTTTTTTTATATATATATATATATATAGGGTCTTTTCAGTGTCTAGACACCGTCTATACAAGAACGCATGCGTCATACAATGCACAACAACGCAAGTACTTGCGTCTTCTGCGTTGCCAATACACTTCAATGGGGTTTTTGACGCATCGACGACGCAAGTGCGACGCATGCGTTTTTTAAAAAATTTTGTACGCAGAAAAAATGCAACATGTTGCGTTTGCCGCGCCCTGGCATGTGCGTCGAAACGACGCATGCGTCGCGAAACGCACCAAAACGCATGACAACGCATGCCCTTGCGTCCCCAATGTTAAAGATAGGGACGCATGACGCATGCGTTGTTTTGCAGCGACGACGCTGCGTCCAAAGACGCGAATGTGAATGTACCCTTACAGGAACAGTGACAATTAAAGAGTGCAATTTTGGCCACTAAGACTGATAATGTGTTCTGTGGAGGTCTCGCACCAATACACCTATTCATAGCGCAACAGTGCTGAAAAGACAACCTCATTTTGTCCCTTGATTAATACATAAATAATTTTAGGAATGTATGGGAAGAATGCCCTAACGCAAAGGGTGAAGTCTTATAAATGAATTACAGACTCCTTTTTCCTTAAATGAATCTCTTGTTTTACAGTCTGAGGATCTGAAGAGCAGAAAGGAGCCGCACATCAGTGCTCTACGGTGAGGCGACTATTTGATATATTGGAGATCTTTGTTACTGATAACTGCTTTTCTTTTCTAAATCAAAGAAGCATTCTTCTTATCGACACATCTACAGCACTCCATTGTGGCCAGTGTTGGTGTCCAGTGCTGCCTCCACTTTATCTCCTCCTCTCTGTGCTGTTTGGCCTCCTTGGATTGCCAATGAGGAGATTTTGCACCCCTCTGTGTTTGGTACTTGGCATTCCCAGCATTTATCTCTGGATAATGGCATATATGCCTATATTTGGGGTACCCCATTGATTAATGTATCTTCATCCTCGTTGCTTTTTGTGCACATTTCTTCCTAGTGATGTAATTTGCTTGGTCACAATCTTGTTCCAGGGACGTCCTGTTTGTAGATTTTCGTCAATGGCTATCAGAAGTGACAGGGGTGAAGCTGGAGACAACTGTGGACATATCGTGTGCGCAGTACAACTACACAGGTAAGTGTTGCCTTTGTTTCCCCTTCCTTTTTTTTTTTTTTTACCCTCTCATATAAAACGTCTGTTCTTTCAGACACTCTACTGTGTCACGATGATGAACTGGAAGGGAGGAGATTTGCTTTTATCCTGTATCTGGCTCCGGAGTGGTCCGAGGCAGACGGGGGGACTCTGGACCTGTACAGCACTGACGGTACGTCTCCCCTTCCCTGATTGATCTGAGACTTTTATCCACAGGTTGTTTGTGTTTTTGTAGCTTTCCTACCTACATCAGATACTTGCGGTTACAACTAGTTACCTACTTAAGGAGACCCCCTGGAGGTCCCTCCCTTTCCATGTACATTTATGCAGTATGTTGCCTTTAATTCCCTCTAATAAAGATTACGCTTTCATTGGGGTTCCATCGTTGACATGTGTTTTTTCAGGGTTTTTGACTCCTACTATTTCCATCAGTCTGAAGATAACAGGACTTTCCTAACGCATCCTGTCATAAGGCCCACACATAATGATGAGGGTTCAGGTGGTCACTCTTCACTAAACCTTACAGCTTCCCTGGGGTTTGGCTGGACAATGGATGCAGAATTCTATAGGTTTGACTACCCCAGAATATCGAGCCAAGTTGCACGGTGGTAACTTGTTAAAAATAAATAAATATTCCACGTTCGTAGGAGGAAAATTCCTAAAGAACACTCCATGCCGTTTTCTCCCTGGTATTCCTGCTCACCTATTTCGGCTCTGTACAGGAATGTCCCCATTATATTGGAGGGTTTTGAGGAGCGCTGTTTTTATAGGGAGAGTACTGATGACTCCATCATGGCTGACTGATGTATACTCTGCCCACCTGTCATTCTTTCCCAGACAGGACACAACCCGGATCTATTGTAAAGTCTCTTGTTCCGTCTTGTAACACGTTGGTTTTCTTTGAGGTCTCTCCTGTCTCCTTCCATCAGGTAGGAAATGCAATTTCCCACTTCCTTTTCCTCCCTTACCTCCAGACTATTTTTTTTGTTCTGGAGCCTATTTCTGATTTTTCAGGTTTCTGAAGTGTTATCCGAGGATAAATGTCGTCTTTCAGTCAGTGGATGGTTTCACGGATCCTCTTTGGCGCGCCCCCCACGGTGTCTGGACCCTGCACCTATCCGAAATCCCCACATCCCTCTTGATGTAATAATGGAACGTTGCTCTGGAGCCCATTTAGAAAACTTTAGAAAAAAAAAAACTAACTTTTGTCTTTTTCTCCTTTCCTCCATAGCATGAAATCCTGTATGAGTGGATAAATCCCGCGTACCTGTCATTCGAGTATCAATCACAGATTCAAGAGGAATTTGAAGACTCGTCGGAAATTTCTTTGAAAGAATTTCTTAAGGTTTATCTGAGTGCTGTGAATAAATTGGAAATAGTCCGATGTCCTAATATATTTCATACCTGGGGCCCTATGTGGTGACTATGTAGGCACTTTAGAAACCCCCTTCCCTTTGAGGTGGCTTGTACAGGTCAGGCCTGATTTGTCACTCTTTATCCAGAATTATTCTTCTTTCACAATCTCCATCAGGCCAATCCCTTCCTATGTGTTTATTGCAAGGAGAAGCCAATTTAGGACTGGAGTCAGTTCCAGGCCAGGGAAGACTGGTACACGAATCTTCCTCTAGCTCAATATTTCCAGACGCAGGTGATAAAGTGCTGCTGTACAGAACACCATGCCCTCATGCCAGAGATCCTGTATGCTGGAGATGTGGCTGTTAGCAGGGGACCTGTCTTAATACCGGGGCATGCAAAATTTTCTCTTTTTGGAGGAACGTTCAGCAGGTGATACACAGGGTTACATCTCTTGCATTGGACCTTGGTCTGGAGCAGTTGCCTCTTCATCGCTACTCCAGCACCTGGTGATGGCAGCTTGGATGTATTCCGCTTTGGTTGAAAAATGATTATCCCTCAATCTCTCTTTTTAATGCCATGGATCTGGAGAACCTGACGTCCTCTGCAGAAGGCAAATTCCATGAAACATGGTGACCTTTCATCGGAGATCCAGGTTGAACGTTGCCTAATGCTAGCGGTTACACTACCCTGGTGTCCCCAAGATGTATCCCTAATGTTATCCTACTCTGGGTTGAAGTAGCAAAAGTTTTTTCTTTTGGGCGCCTACTAACATGTACATTTTTCCTCCGTGGAGCATTGCCCAGACTGTCCACTGAGTCCGTCATCCCAAACTCATCGTGCAAAAATATGTCTTACCAGTTGAATGCTTACTCTACTCTTTCTCTAGCATTGCCTCCAGTTTAATGGGTGTTTTTCCAGTGTCAGGAAGAAAAAAAAACAAAAAACTACGCTTTACTCACCCTCTTTGGATCCAGCGCTGAGTCTTCACTGCTGCTCCTGGATTCTATTATTCTCTGCAGCGCTGCAGCCAAATAGGGTTTTCAGAAACCAGGAAAACCCCTTTTAAAGGCATTTCCCATGGCGTGATGCCCACGGCACCTGCTATATACCACTGCACCCAGCAGATGGAGTTCTTAATGTTATATAAATGTAGTTTTATGATACTACTCAGTGTCATGGTGCAGGCGAGGAGAACACTAGAGAGCTTCACATTTGGGTCCCAGGAAAGTAGGATTTGAGGGATGAACGATTTGGGATATCCATTAACGGTTGAAAAATAAAGGAACTGAGGTAAAAACTATTCTTGTCTGGTTTTTAGGAGGAGAAGTTCGGCGCTGTGTGTGCAGCTCTGGAGACCCACCACATAGATTGGGAGCTGCTCGGTCCTCCCAACAGAAGGTGACGGAATTATTAGATTCTGGTTTTGTTTAGTTTTGTTTTTTAACTCCACTTCCATTACCTCTGTCATCTAGATGTTATAAGAAGGCAAAAGGCGAAATACCCGAAGTGCTATCCGCCTGTATGGACCTTCTGCGATCTGAGGCTTTCTTCCTGTTTCTCTCCAACCTGACTGGTCTGAAACTGCATTTCTTGGCTCCAGACAACGAAGACTCTGATGAAGGTGAAGGTTCCTCTGGAGACAATACAAAGTCCTTGATGCGAAGACATGGAGCGGGGCCGGCGGACCCTTCAGCTCAGTCAGAAGGTGTGTGCATGAACGTGCCATCCTAGGTTGGCGTCTGAGGTGGAGGCCGTTGTGTCGAAAATGTGACACAAAATTTGTTTTTACTCCCTTAAAGCAGATATTTATGATCTATCTTGTGTGGTGTAACGAACATTTCCCACATGTCTACTTCACATCAACACTTAATTTTTTCTTTTCTCAGTAAGTTAAAAGGGTTAAAAGCCGATCATGTAGGCCCCGCTCTTTTGCCTATATGAGTTCGGACGTACCGCTATGTCCAATGTTGGGAAGTCACTGGAAAATGGGATGTATCGGTACGTTCAATGTCTGTAAGGGGTTGAAGGGCAAGTTTGGAAGTTATCCCCAATACATGGGTTAGAGCAGAGCTGGTAAAACTGCGACGTGTGGACCGAGTCAGCAGCAGGGCTGAAACCATGGCCCACAGGCCGCACAATGCCCTCGCCCGCCGCCGCCTACTGTCACCGCATGGTAAATACATTGGTGGAGGACGGGGCTGTCAGCTGCTTCTTCCACCAGTCAGCGTGTGCAGCAGATGCAACGCCATCAGTTCAGTGTGTCTGCTGTACGGAGAGAGCATCGGGGGAACGGCAGCAAAGTGTGTGTGTGTGTGTGTGTGTGTGTTGTTTGGTTTTTACATATATGAGCATGTATATAGGGGATTGTGTGGGGACTCATACGGTATATAGGGGGATGTTTGCATACTTGATACTGCTCAATATTAAGTGACATTTTATATTTAATATTGAGCAGGATTAATTTCAGCCTATTAGTTCGGCCTACACAACAGTAACTGTCTCATGTGGCCCCTCAGGAAAATGAATTGCCCTCTCCTGGGGTTAGAGGATGGCTTTCCTATTGCCGAGACATCCACTACTGCTGAGAATGGGGATCTGAAGAGCCTCATGTGAATGGTGGTTGATCATGTGCGCTGCCAATGGATATCTGTGGTGAGCGGATAACTCTCAAACTTGGTGCAACACCTTTTGAGTCCCCCATATAGGATCTACAAACCATCTAATGTGTTTGGGAACTACAACAAATAATATTAGCTGAAGAACTTAACCATTATTGAAAAAAAAAAAAAAAATTATATATATAAATTTTTTTTTTTTTGTTTCCTCATTTCTATCTTTTTCCCTTTTTTAAAGGTGGCAAGGTCCCGACATGCACTGGAGAACTGAGGCATTGGAAGCATGGGAACTACACCATGATACATGACCAAGATCCTGAGTGGCAGGAGTTGGCTCTCGACCTTCTGTTGTTCTGTGGATGTGAAGGTCAGTACTGTGTGTGTGTGTGTGTGTGTGTGTGTCGGATGTCGCCTCTCTTCTGTCCACAATCCCGGAGTGTCTATCAGCCATATCCTCCTTCTTCAACTCTCACTTCCTAAAACTCAATGTAGACAAAACCGAGCTCATCATCTTTCCTCCATCTCGCGTATCTCCCCTACCTGATCTATTATAGTAAACGGCATCACGCTCTCTCCCGCACCTGAAATCCGCTGCCTCGGGGTAACTCTTAATTGTCCTTCAAACCACACGTCCAAACTCTTGCCACCTCCTGTCGCTTCCAACTCAAAAATATTGCCAGAATCCATCCCTTCGTCAGCCCTCAATCTACTAAATCTCTTGTGCATGCCCTCATCATCTCCCGCCTCGATTACTGCATCTCCTCTGTGGCCTCCCCGCTAACTCTCTTGCACCACTCCAGTTTGTCCTCAACTCTGCTGCTCGGCTAATCCACCTCTCTCCTCGCTACTCCCCTGTTTCTCCCCTCTGCAAATCCCTCCACTGGCTCCCAATTCCCCAACTAATCCAGTTCAAACTACTAACACTGATCTACAAAGCCATCCATAACCTGTCCCCTCCCTATATCTCTGAAGTAATCTACCAATATCTTCCCTCACGCAATCTTCGATCCTCCCAAGAAAGACCTCCTTCTCTCCTCAACACTTATTCGTTCCTCACACAACCGCCTCCAAGATTTCTCCCGAATATCCCCCATCCTCTGGAATTCCACACCTCAACACGCCCGATTATCTACAACCCTCGGATCCTTCAGACGGAACCTGAAAACCCATCTCTTCAGGAAAGCCTACAGCCTGCAATAACCATTCTGCCGCCTCACCACCACCTGAGCCGCTGCCGCCTCACCTTCACCCGACCTGCCGCCTCACCACCACCAGTGCTGCTGCACCCCGACCTCCTGTCTCTTCCCCATTATCCTGAAGAATGTAAGTCCGCAAGGACAGGGTCCTCTCCCCTCTGTACCGGTCTGTCACTGTAAATTTGTTTACTGTTAACGATATCTATAACCCTGTATGTAACCCCTTTTCACATGTACAGCACCATGGAATTAATGGGGCTATATAAATAATAGTAATAATGTCTGTGTATATAGAATTGTGGCCTCATGTCTGCTGCTGTACGACAGCTTTAGTTCTATATGGGCGAATATCTTTTACAAGATTTCTGACCCTGTTAAATGTTTTGTTCATAAGGCCTCTTTCACACATCCGTCGTTTGGCATCCGTCGCAATCCGTTGTTTTGGGCAAAAAAAACGGATCCTGCAAATGTGCTCGCAGGATGCGTTTTTTGCCCATAGACTTGTATTAGCGACGGATGGCCACACGTCGCGTCCGTCGTGCGACGGAGCCGTCGTGTTTTGGCGGACTATCGTCACAAAAAAAACGTTCAATGTAACTTTTTTTCGTCCGTCGCGTCCGCCATTTTCGAACGTGCATGCGCGGCTGAAACTCCGTCCTCTCCTCCCCGGACTGCAGAATGGGCAGTGGATGCGTCAAAAAACTGCATCTGCTGCCCACGTCGTGCAAAACTTTCACAACGTGCGTCAGTACGTCGGCCCGACGCATTGCGACGGCCCCGTACCGACGGAAGTGTGAAAGAGGCCTAAGGCTACTTTCACACTAGCGTCGGAATCTCCCCGTCGCAATGCGTCGGGGAGAGACTCCGACGCTAGCGTTTAACGTTCTGCACAATGGAGGCAGCGGATGCATTTCTCCGGCGCATCCGCTGCCCCATTGTAAGGTGCGGGGAGGTGGGGGCGGAGTTCCGGCCGCGCATGCGCGGTCGGAAAAAGCGGTCCGTCAGGAGCAAAAAACGTTACCGCTTGACGGATGCGACGTGTGGCAATCCGTCGCAAATACGTCGTCAATGCAAGTCTATGGGGAAAAAACGCATCCTGCAATCACTTTTGCAGGATGCGTTTTTTCTGCAAAACGACGCATTGTGACGGATTGCAGAAAACGCTAGTGTGAAAGTAGCCTAATGCGTAACTTCTGACATTTCACTATTCTTCGATTTAGAGTGGGAACCAGAGTATGGAGGATTCACTTCTTACATTGCCAAGGAGGAAGATGAAGAGGTAACAGATTGTTGGGGGGGGAATTAGGATTTAAATTCAGGACTGAGGAAAAGAAAAAAAACAACAACTTTCTTTTAGGTGTATTCCCAGAATTGAAAGTTAACCCCTATGCGTGGGAGAGTGGAGGTGACCGCGGCTGCACTCGTGGCCTATGGGACTGCTGGACATCAGAGCATAGTGCTATGCAGTCCCATAGACAATGAATGGAGTAAAGGTTGAACAAATGCACCTCTGCTATAGAGCCCTATATTCGGGATTCTGAGGGGGTCTTAGTTATCAATACTTCCATATTTTGGGAATATCACTTTAAGTATTATTTTGCATTGGCTTCCATCTCCTTATTAATAAGCACTTGTCTATTCTCAGCTCCTCACGGTCTATCCAGAGAACAATTGCCTGGCCCTCGTGTACAGAGACAGAGAAACCATGAGATTCGTGAAACACATCAACCATAGGAGTCTACAGCGAGACGCCAATCGCCCCAACCGCAGCGGATTCTGGGACTTTGCTTTTGCGTACTATGAATGACGAGTTGGACACATACTTTTTAATTGTTCCTTTTATGCGGATTTATTGACCTCCTGTGTGTTTGCCGGCTTTGAGTGGAGCTAATAAGACTGCGCTGATCGTACCATGCCCCGAGGCACGGTTTGCTACATGTAAATATATAATTTCTTGAATTATTGAGAGTTTATAAAAGGAAACATTCTGGACTTTTTTTTTCCTGATTAGGTCAATGCAATTGTGAAGCAACACACAAGTTTGTGGCACGATGTGATAATAACCTGAGACACCGGCACGCCGACTACATGCCGCAGTGAAGAAAATGCATGTTTCTCTATCGCCTTTCATTGGGGGACACAGGAACCATGGGTGTATGCTGCTGCCACTAGGAGGCTGACACTATGCAAATAAAAAGTTAGCTCCTCCTCTGCAGTGTACACCCTACCGACAGGAAGTAGGATCTTCAGTTTAGCTTAGTGTCAGTAGGAGGTGGACACGGGTCTTTCATTAGACCCTTATCTACCTCAATGTGCGTCGTTTCCCTTCAGGTTTTTCCGGAGGGATACAGGGTGAACAGTCACACCTGTAGTCCCACTATGCGGACTATGAGTACGGCGTGTACTGTCACCCCGTATCCTCATAGATTCCTCTCCAGGACCAAGATCCTAGCACACAAGCGTGCTCAGAAGTCCGGTACTGGCTCCGTCCCCCACCCACTCGCCCACCAGAGCCTGTCGGTCGGAGGAGACGAGGACGTCCATCAGCTCCGTGGACGTCTCATTCCTTCCAGGTTAGTACCGGCGGGGGATCTTTAGGTGAGTATTTTCCCGCCCCACCCTGTGGCTTCCCTGGATCCCAGAAAAAAAAAAAATCCTATTTAGGGGGGTTTTCTGATGCGAATCGCATCTCTTTTCAGCCACGCCACTTCCGTGGATGCGGCCTCCCTGTTCCGGCGCGGCTGCCTTTACGGACCACCGCGCCGCTTCTTGTCCAGGCACGCTATCTGCGTGGCCTTGCTCGGGGGGGGACATTTCCACCTCGAGTCCTGCAGGCTTCCCAGCCCCAGCTTCAGCGCGGTGGCTTCGGCCCTCAGTAGCTCCCCTGCTCCGGCCGTTCATTTCTTTTCTGCGTGGTGGCTTTGCCAGCCGCCACATCGCTTCGGCCCTCTCTGGCTTCCCTGCTCCGGCCGCTGTATGCGGCCGTTCATTTCTATTCAGCGCGGCGGCTTTGCCGGCCGCCGCATCGCTTCGGGCCCCCTGCAGCTGCGTCCCTCTGGCCGCTTACAGTGCCGCTCATCCTCCCTCAGCGCGGCGGCTTGCCAGACCGCCACACCGCTTGGGACCTGCGGCTGCGCTGCTCCCGCCGCTGTAGGCGGCCGCTCACCATCGCCTTCTGCAGCGCACGGTTCTCCGCTGCGGCCCTTCCATGCCGGTCACCGATCGCTAATTTAGGCCCCGGCTTCTGCCTGGGCCTACTTCCGGTGCCGGACTCCGCCCCCCTTCCTTGTTCGTCGGGCGGGCTTTTCTCCCGCCCGACAATTTCACTGAGAACCGCCTTTTCTCCTCCCACCGGCGCCATCTTGGGACTCCTGAACCACGAGTCCCCTCCTCCGGAACAAGAGAGTGAGATAGTACAGTGGTAAGGTGTGCAGGCTTGCAAACAGAGAGCTGTGAGTTCGAACCCCAGCAATGAAAGTTAATTTTAAGCAACGCAGATCGATCAAGATTACGGCAGCAGGCCTTACCACCCTCCTGCCTAAGGGTCTATTTCTCGCCGGAGGTCCATACCATCTAGCCGGACAGCTTCCTCCGGATTTCGTCTGCCGTAAGTAGCTCTGCACCGCAGACTGACACTCCGCTATGTCTGTCCTGCAGCAACCCGATTGTTCCCACCGCCCAGGATCCCCCAGCCGATCCGCCCCAGAGTGATACCCATCCCAGGCTGGGCCTCCTCTCTGTCTCAATCGGTGGCCAATTTAACAGGGGTGTCTCAAACCCTGGTTTCCGTGCTGGATCGGTTACCCCTGCAGACCCCCGCAGTAGCCACCGGGTCGCAGGAAGCTCCGTCCAAGCCTTCCAAGGCTAGCTGCAAAAGGTCCAGACAGGAACGCCGGTCTGAGTCCTCTTCTCGCTCCATCTCGCCACTCGGTCCTCCTCTGCGGTCGGCGTCCTCCCGATCCTCATCCGCTGAGTCAGGCGAGGCTTCTCTGATGCGCCTTCGGAGGATAATTTGGGGCCGGATTCGAACCAAGTCGCTAACATGAGGGATATGGTTCAAAGCCTCATTGGAGCGACCAATCAGACCTGTGGCATCGAAGATTCCTCTACGAAACCCGCAGATCAGGCGGTTTCGTTTAGACGGTCTAAACTACCTCCCAAGGTATTTGCTCCTCATCCTGAATTCGAGGAGCTTCTGGCCAGAGAGAGCGAATTCGACCAGACGTTCTCAAAGAGACAAGCAAGACGCTCATATCTCTTTCCTCCGGATCTCATTGCCAACCGGAATGAGAGGCGTTAGAGAACGACCTCTCCCCCTGTGGATCCGTCGGCCGCTAGACTTGCCGCCAACACAGTCCTTACGCTGTCCGGTGGGCGGCTCTGAAAGATTCCATCGATAGGATCATGGAATCCTTCGTGAAGTCGGCCTTCGAAACTGCCGCATCATCCCAATGCCCGGCTTTGGCTTCCTCATGGGTTTCGAAGTCTGTATCTGAGGGGCTAAACAACTCCGTTGGGGCATTCAAGCTGGAGCTCCGTCAGGCCGGCTGGCGGAACTTGCCACCCAGATTACTCATGCCGGGGAATAATTTGTTCCCGGGACGTCGCGTCTTCTGCCGCACGGGCGCCCAGTAATGTCGTTGCCAGCTGTCGCACTGTTTGACTCGAGTCATCGAAGAAGTCCCTCACTAGCCTGCCTTTTCAAGGTTCACGTCCTTTCGGTTCCAAGCTGGACCAAATTATTAAGGACGCCACTGGGGGCACCAGTCCCCTTCTCCAGACCTCACCTACTTCCCCTTAGGCGGCTACTTTGGTCTTTTCGACCTTTCTCGTAGTTTGCGGCATCAGATTCTTCTTCGCAACTGCAGAGGCCACAGGCATGTTAAGAGAAGAAGGTTTTCTTCGGCTCACTCTTCCCTGGCGTGCCCGCTACTCCTAAGGTGGATTCTCCAGGTCCAGGACTGGAAGTTCCACCTAGGCATGACCCACGACTAGACCCCAGCCCGTTTCTCAGACTAGGCAACCGTCTCCTGTTCCTCAGGGACGTCTGGGTCTCCTCAGCAGAGGTCGCATGGGCCAGGGCACCTGTTCCCTCTAGACACAAAATCTTCTTTTCACGGTCCTGGGATCGTTTTCTTCAAATCCCAACCTACGAGAGACCCCGCTCTAGTCCCGGGTTTTCTTTACTGCCATTGTTTCCCTCCTTAAATCCGGAGTAATCGTTCCCGTCCCAGAACAGGAACGGTTCACAGGCTTCTCTTCGAATCCTTTTGTACTGACAGAACGACAAGGGTCGTCCCAGTCCGGATCTCAATTTGCTGAACAAGAAGTTTCGTCGGAGACACTTCAGGACGATATCCCCTCGTTCAGTAATCGCTTCCATGGAGGCTCAGGAATTTCGGTTTCAGGCACCCGAAAGTCTATCCATCTTTCCCGACATTCTAACTGTTGCGGGTGGCTCGTCAACAGGAAGAAGTTCCGTCTTGTTCAGCGCCTCGTATCTCCGGGCATGTTCTTCGACACTTGTCGGACCAGAGTCTTCCTTCCCGAAGACAAGATATCCCTCCTTTGTCAGGAAGTTCACTTGCTCCAGGGTTCTCGGCTCCCCTCCTTTCCGATGGGCCTTAAAGGCCCTAAGGAGGTTGGTTGCAACATCGGAAGCAATTTTCCCTTCGCCCGTTTCATTCAAGACTTCTTCAGCAGGCTATTCTATCACAGGGGACAGGTCTGTCTTCTCCCTGCATCGTCCGATCCGGTTTTCTCCCGGGTCAAATGGTTCCTCGACTGGTGGCCGAGGTCACTTCTCTTATCCCAGAGTAGATCCTTCTCAGCATATCCTTCCTTCCAGTTCCCTGGCAGGTGGTGACGACGGGCGCCAGCCCGCTCGGCGGAGGCGCGGGGCTTTGTCTCCTGTTCTTTCAGGGTTGTTGGTCGGTGCAGGAGTCCTCTTTGCCGATCAATGTTCTCGAGTTCCGGATCATCTTTCCGTCTTGCCTTCACTGGGTAAGTATTCTCAGCAGCCTGCCAATTCGAACCCAGACAGACAATGACACAGCAGTACCACCAGGCACTACCACCAGGGGTGTACTCGGCGTTCTCTGGCCTCGGCCGAGATTCCAGGATCCTCCTTTGGACAGAGGCAACGGTCCTGGTGAGCTCCGCAGTGCATGTCCCCGGCGTGGACATTTAGGCCGCCGACTTCCTCGGCTTCGAGGGCCTCGCGGCAGGGGAATGGTACTTCAGGAGGTTTCCCGTCGGATTGCTCTTCGATGGGGGACTCCAGAGGTGGACCTCATGGCGTCCCGATTGAACAGGAGGTCCCTCGGGTTGGCCCAGGGTCCCGTGATCCTCTCACAGTGGTGTTGACATTTTGGCCATTCCTTGGTCGCAGTTCCTGCTCCCCTATCGGTTCCCACCCCTTCCCTTGCTTTCCAAACTGTCGAAAAAGATCAAGGCGGGATGGGTGCCGGTCATTCTGATCGTCCCGGATTGACCCTGGAGGTCTTGGTTTGCAGACATCGTCTATCTTCTCGCGGACACCCCTGGTGCCTTCCAAACGGACCCCGGTCTGCTGTCTCGGGGTCCGATCTGCCACCCGAATTATCGGTCGCTCAGTTTAACGGCGTGGATGTGGACTCCACTGTTTTTAAGAGTGTACGGCCTTTCGGCCCGGATGAGTCACACTATAATCCAGGCTAGGAAGCCTTCGTCTTCTTCCAGGATCTACTATTGTACCTGGAAGGCTTACTTTGCTGATGCGAGTCC
This sequence comes from Ranitomeya imitator, assembly GCF_032444005.1. NCBI lineage: Eukaryota > Metazoa > Chordata > Amphibia > Anura > Dendrobatidae > Ranitomeya > Ranitomeya imitator. The sequence continues at coordinate 119,006,521 of NC_091290.1, read as the reverse complement.
AACCGCTTTTCACCTATGTCCCTTTTCCCTGCCTTCCATTTGGTTTTCCTTCAGGCAGGACTGGATTCGGGCTTCGCTCTCAGTTCTCAAAAGGGCCAGGCTCCTGCGCTCTTCCCTTTAAGAAGACTTATCTCCTCAGCCACAGGTTAAGACTTTCCTTCAAGGAGTAGTCCACGCTGTCCCTCCGTTCAGGGCCTCTGTGGATTCATGGGATTTAAAGGTTGTGTTGGTTGTTCTTAGGGGTTCTCCCCTTTGAGCCTCTCAGGGAGTTTTCCCTGTCAGTTCTATCTCGGAAGGTGGTTTTTCTCAGGTCCATCTCTTCGATCCGCCGCGTTTTTGAGGTGACGGCCATTTCCTGCCGTCCTCCTTTCTTGATTTTTCCACCAGGATAAGGTGGTCCCAGGCCTCCGCCTTCCTTCCTTTCTCGAGGTGGTTTTTATCTTTCCACCTCAACGAGGACTTCGTTCTACCTTCCTTTTGTCCAGCTCCGACTCATCCTCTGGAGCGATCGTTGAACAGGCTGGACCTCGTCAGGGCAGTGAGGATCTCCCTGGCTAGCACGGCCGCTTTCCGAAAGATGGATTCTCTTTTCGCCATCCCTGATGGCGTGCGTAGAGGCCTGCCGGCTTCCAAGGCGACGATTGCTCGCTCGATCAGAATGGCAATTTTGGAAGCTTACCGGGTCAAGCACAGGGGGCCCCCTCCTGAGATGAAGGCTCACTCTACCCGGGCAGTCGGCGCTTCCAGTGCGGTACGTCACAGGGCTTTCGCCGACGGCTTTGCAAAGCGGCAACCTGGTCTTCCATCCACACGTTTCGCCGAACTACGGCGGACTCCAGCCTGGGCAGAAGGATCCTGCAGGCGGCAGTGGTGAGTCCTCTGGCCTGATGGAAGTCTGTTTTTTCCCACCCCAGGGACTGCTTTGGGACGTCCCATGGTTCCTGTGTCCCCCAATGAAAGGCGATAGAGAAAACAGGATTTTTGGTTGCTTACCGTAAAATCTGTTTCTCAGAGCCTTCATTGGGGGACACAGCACCCTCCCAAGTTGAACAGCTCTGTTTACTGTCTACGTTTGAGTTCTTTGAACACCCTGAGTGTTTGAAGCTGTTAATCTGTGAAGCGCCATGGATTTTGTTGGCGCTATATAAAGTTTATTATTATTATATTATCCTTCTCTTTTACACGTTTCTTCTCCTACTGCTTTCTCACTAACTGAAGATCCTACTTCCTGTCGGTGGGGTGTACACTGCAGAGGAGGAGCTAACTTTTTATTTGCATAGTGTCAGCCTCCTAGTGGCAGCAGCATACACCCATGGTTCCTGTGTCCCCCAATGAAGGCTCCGAGAAACAGATTTTACGGTAAGCAACCAAAAATCCTGTTTTCACAATTCCTGCAATACCGTGCATTCAAATTAACAGGATTTCTAAAGTTTCCTCACTTTTGGCATTTATCGCTGGTCATCAGGTTTCTGTCACAGGAGAAGGTGAGATACTACTGACTTGGCATCCGCCAGCTCACATGCCCCCCACCTCGGTACTGTGCCCACAACTAGAATCGGGAGAGTGCATAATACCTGGCAAGTGGCTACTAGATGCCATATTGGTATCGCCTCAAAGAGGGGCGCTGGATAACCCTGAAATAGGAATGGTCACACAATGCCGATTTGATGAGTGCCGTGCTGCGTTTTTCACACATTGTCGCCATTATGAGGCTGACACTGGGCAGAAAAAAAAAGTTAACATTAAACTGATGATTATGCTTATGTCCTAAATCAATAGTGCACGTGAAAATAAGCAACTTTGTAATATATCTTATCAGAGAGATTTGCTTCTTTCTCTGCCACAATTGATCAATAATTATCAAAATTCTTGGGTAAAAATCGGTATTTGGTGGAGGCAGAGTATCCCGTTACTAAGAGAGGTGTAGCTGTAGAAAGTAGGGTAACATCGCCTATGTGGGTGGGAGGAGGCGCTAGAAGCAGAGCGCCTCATCTACATAGAAGGCTACCCATAGCAATGGTCTTACCGCTTGCTCTTCTTCCTGGCCCATTACAGCTGCAGGTTTGTGTCCTCTGCTCCTCTCTCTTATGGCGCCATCCTTCTCCTTCTACAGCTCTCTGTTCTACATCCATCAGGTATCAGTCTCCAGCACTATGGTTCCTGTTTTCTCCTCTAGGGGGTCTTTTTATTTTTTTTCCTTAATTTTTGTTAGGACCATTACCTCTCCAGGAACAGCTAGGCTCTGTTACTATAGGCATAGGAACCTCCCCTCAGCAACCCCACACCCGGAAACCTTATATTTATATGCCTAACATCGGGGTTTCTTGCTAGCGTCGGGTACCTCCTCCAATTCCACATTTTGCTTTACTTAACTGCAAAAAAAAAAAAAAAAGCTACAGGTCAACAGATGACCCTCTGCCAGAAGTGCAATTACCTACAATGCAGGCCCCACAGGAGCCCCCCGCTAGCAATGATGAGAGGCCTATTGCATGAGTTTTATACTATATGGAGGACTATGGGCTCTATGTTATATAAAGGATTTCATCTGTGCATTATACTAACATGGAGATACATTATACTATATGGAGGACTATAGAGTACATTATATTATATGGAGGACTATGGGAAGTGCTTTATAAATGGAGGTGCATTATATAGAGGATTATGAGTGCATTATTCTGTATGGAGGACTATGGGGCACATTATACTGTATGGAGGACTATGGGGCACATTATACTGTATGGAGGAGTGGGACGTGCACTATATGGAGTACTATGGGTTTCATTGTACTATATGGAGGAATATGGGAGTGCATTATATTATATGGAGGATTATGGGGGATGCATTATACTATATAGAAGGCAATGTAGGGGCCATTATAACATTTGGAGGGCTATGAGGGAACCTTTATACTTTTTGGATGGCTATTTGGGGGCCGCTATAATTTATGCAAGCAATTATACAGTAGAGGATTGTGTGGGGCCCATAATACTGTGTAGAGGGCTATTGGACTGTTTGGACAGCTAGTGGGAGACTTTATACAGTGTGGAGTGGTGTGGGGCCATTATACTGTATGGAGGGCTGTGGGGGGGGTCACATTTAGGGACTGATGGATCACAAAAAAGATGCAGAGAACGCTCCTAGAGAGGAATCCGAAAAGACACAATTTACCATTGTGAAACCTGGCCTTTGCATTAAGGACTGCTTCAAAGCGTACCACACGTCCATAGATTAATAAAATTTGGTTTTACTCTGTCACAACACACTTTTTTGTAATCTGATGTACTCCGCACAAATTACACATACCACCACATTATAAATTCATACACCAGTAAAATCATAGTAAAGCATTATTATTACTATAACTATGCCTCTAGAAAGATAAATTCCTTAGGGGGGGGACTAGTTTCCAAAATGGGGTCACTTGTGGGGGGGTTTCCACTGTTTAGTCACAACAGGGGCTCTCCAAACGCAACATGGCGTCCGCTCTGCCATGCGCCCAAACAGTAGATTTCCACCCACATTTGAGGTATTGACGTACTCAGGAGAAATTGCACAACACGTTTGTGTTCATTTTCTTCTGTTACCCTAGTAAAAATACAATTGGGGGGGCTAAATTAACATTTTTGTGAAAAAAGTAAAATCTTACTTTTTTTTCCTTCCACGTTGCATTAATTTCTGTGAAGCACCTGAAGGGTTAATAAACTTCTTGAAAATGGTACACTGCACGTCGCTATGCGTCGTTTTGTAGAAAAAACGCATCCTGCAAAAGTGCTTGCAGGATGCGTTTTTTTCTCCATTGACTTGCATTAGCGTCGCATTGCCACACGTCGCAACCGTCCTGCGACGGTTGTGGCGGACCGTCGGCTGCAAAAAACGTTACATGTAACGTTTTTTGCTGCCGACGGTCCGCCATTTCTGACCGCGCATGCGCGGCCGGAACTCCACCCCCACCTCCCCGCACCTCACAATGGGGCAGCGGATGCGCTGGAAAAATGCATCCGCTGCCCCCGTTGTGCGGCACATCCACTGCTAGCGTCGGTACGTCGGCCCGACGCACTGCGACGGCCGAGTACGACGCTAGTGTGAAAGTAGCCTTAAGCACTTTGAGGGGTGCATTTTTTTTTTAATGGTGTCACTTTTGGGTATTTTCTGTCATATAGGCTCCTCAAAGTCATATCAATTGTGATGTGGTAAGTTTTTGTTGAAAGATTAGAAATTTATGATAACCTTTTAACCCTTCTAACTTCCTAACAAAACAAAAAATATTGTTTAAAACTTGTGCTGATGTAAAGTAGACATGTGGGAAATGTTATTTATTAACTATTTTGTGCGATATAACTCTCTTATATTAAGGGCATAAAAATGAAAATTTTGAAAACTGCTAAATTTCCGATATGTTCACAAACGCAAGTCGTATCGGACAAATTTGACCACTATCAAGAAGTACAATATGTCACGAGGAAACAATCTCAATCATTACGATCCATTGAAGGGATCCATTGACGCTCACCCAGCTTCAAAGCTCCCTCTGATGCTGTAGAGCAGTGCTCCCCAACTCCGGTTCTCAAGAGCCACCAACAGGTTGTGTTTTCAGGATTTCCTTAGTATTGCACAGGTTAAGGAATTCTTGCCTTTCCAGGTAAGGTAATTATCACCTGAGCAATACTAAGGAAATCCTGAAAATATGACCTGTTGGTGGCTCTTGAGGACCAGAGTTGGGAAACACTGGTGTAGAGTCAAAACCGCTTCTGCTGGCAGCTTTTGGAGAGCACTCATTTCAGGGCAGTGGAGTAACCCGGAACGACCTGTCAGTCTTCAGGAGCACACTGCCCACCGACAAGACAGGGGAGTGCTGTGCTCCTGAAGACTCAATGTGAGAAACCCCTTTTACATGATTTAAACATTCTGTATTTCCACCTCAACCATGTCCTTATAAAGTTATAGTAGCCCACTGATCATCACTGGTGCATTTGTTTTTCTTTTTTTTTTTTTTTCAACAGTTTGCACTGAGAGTATGATTTGGTAAGAACTAATGTATTGAAAAATAAATATTAGCAGAATACACTGACATAGCATCTTTACCACGGGCTGTGTATACTATTGCAGATTCCCTATAGAGGCTATGTGCATACGCAGAATGGTCCACTGCGGATTTTTCCGCAGCGGATTTGATAAATCTGCAGGGCAAAAACGCTGCGGTTTTTGCTGCGGATTTCACTGCGGTTTTACAACTGCGGTTTTCTATAGGAGCAGCTGCGGAATCCGCAGAAAGAAGTGACATGCTGCAGAATGTAAACCGCTGCGTTTCCGCGTGGTTTTTTCCGCAGCATGTGCACAGCATTTTTTGTTTCCCACAGGTTTACATTGTAATGTCAACTCATGGGAAACTGCTGCGGATCCGCAGCAAAATCCACATCGTGTGCACATACCCTAAAAGTGACTGCAGCTTAGCTGTAACACCAGGCACCACCCATGGTATAAAGTGGCGCTGTTTGCGTAGGGCAACAACCAGGGATCTTTTTATCGAAGCGGCTCAATTGAGTTAGCCCCATAGATAAGTATGACCGTGCACTACACCTCTTCTCTCCCTATACTAAAATAGCAAGGAGCAAAAGAGGGAACCTTTACCTCCATGTAACACAGTCGGACTGGGCACAGGATAGGCCCCGATTTTACTTGTTCATGTCCTATGGTTTTGTTCTCGTAGTTCCCCTATAAAAACTTTTTCTTTTCTTTTTTTTTAACACACAGAAAATTATATTTGCACCTTCACTGTTCATTCACATTTTTTTTTTACAGTCTTCATCTACCATGCAAAATACAGCACTGACATGTTAATGGACCGGTTCCCCCCCACACTTTTCCTTTCTTACAAGAGCCATAGCTATGTCTGATGAGGGCTTGCACATTGCGGGGTGAATCTGTTTTAAATTATACCATTTCCTTTAAAATATAATGTACTAAAAATTCCAAGTGTGGTGAAATGGTGAAAAATCCCCCCCCCCCCCCCCCCCAAAAAAAAAAAAAGAAACTTTCCCCCCCCCCACCCCCCCCCCCCCCCCCCCAACAAAAATAATACAGAAAACAGTGGATTTTGTTTATACAACATTCAATTGTGGTAAAAAAAAAAAAAACACGACCTGACAACTTTGTTGTACAGGTTAGTTCAGTTATGGCGAACCCAAAGTCATATCATTTTTGTTTTATTGAAACGTCCCCCCCAAAAATAAATGTTTCAGTTGCCAAATTCTGAAAGCAATTACGTGTATATATGTATATGTGCGTATATAATATATACTGTCCACACTTTTATTTATTTTTTGCTTGTAGTATTTGTTTTAGGAAATCCCTGCATGTGTTGGGGCTGTCGACCAGCTGCGAGACATGCAGCCGCGTGGACTCGAACATATTTTTCGAGCACACAAAAGACGCGAAGGTTAGCGCAAGAGCATGCTCAGATAACACCTTATCCTAGCACGTTCACTCATCACCATTACACAAACCTGGTGGTTGAGGCTTGAGTAGATCAGGTCAAAGGGATGATGGATCACCAGTTTCTAGCTTCTTAAATGCTGTTCACATCCACCACCTACAATGTACGGAAGGGGCTCATCTCCATGCTATATTTGTGCACAGCAGATGTCTCCAGGAGTGGTAGACCAAGACGTTAGTATTGAGGACCAATGCTTGGGTACCCCACCCATCAGCTGCAACCTACATGGGTAAACAATTTTAAAGAGCAGGACCCCACAGCTCCATAGTCTCAAGTACCTCAGCTCAGCTCCCAACGCTCTTGGTGTTGTGCTAGTAAATGGGGAGTGAAAACTTTTACCGGTGTACTCTTTTGGTGAAGTGCACTTGGATTTATAGCTCTGAGTGGAAGGAAACATGAAAAAATAAAAAAAAACTATCTGCAAATACTAAACTTTAATGCACAATGTGGCTATAAATATTCCAAAAAATAAATATAATATCCACAGATTTAACGCTCTGTAGAAACCCGATGAATGATTGTCTTGTCAAGAAATGTAATGACTTAAAGGGGTTTCTAATCTTTTCTGTGTAAGTGAGCTGTGGTGGAGATGCTGCTAAAACGAACAATGGAGACACGCTTATCTCCAGAATTTGCCTGGAAGGGATGACGTCAAGACCACCGATCACCTGCCCGCTGAGCCTACTGATTGGTAGCACGGTCAGGTGGTCAGAACGTCATCACTTCCAGCATCCCACCCCTTGGCTGACTTACAAAATAAAATACCAGAAAACTCCTTTAACTGATCGCGATAGTGCAGTTTTGCCTATGCCTAGTACAAGGCCAGAGGGGGCCGGTGCACGACACAGATTCAGAGATCCCAAACCATATATTCTGCACCTCTTACGCCCCGCACTGGACATAACACAATATCCGCATTCTTACAATGTAAGAAAACTACTGTATAACACAAATACAAAAAAGGAGGATCCAATACCCAGCATCTGCCTACATCCCACCTTTCGCTCTACACACTATCCACCTCTTCTCATGGCTCAAGGGAACGGTTCCACCCAAATAATCCTGCAATCCTCCGATGAAGCCTCTTTTGTCAGAATTAATAGTTGTTGCTCACAATCCTTTGGTTTTCTAGTCTGCTGGATCACAGTGGTCTCGATTCCTGAAGGCCTGGACTAGGATGGCGTGGCCCCCACACGCATGATTCTGAACAAGGCGTTGATGTTGTTGTTCCGGATTGCGTCTCGGCACGCTGCGATCACTTGCGCTTTTGGTTTGCCCACTAGGAAAAGAGACAAAAATGTGAAAGTTCCATCAATGTTAGCAATAATCATTACTCTTCTCGGCTTCATTGCAAATGATCTTTTCATTCTTTAACAAGCTTTGCAATACGATCAAGCAGATTAGCAGAGACAACCATCGGCAGACAATGATCGTCTTGTAGGGGTCTAACCCCTGGTACTTACACTATCCAGTGAAGGAAGTTGGAGTGACCCCCAAAAATCACAGCTATCCAAATTATGTTCCTGTTATTTCACCCAAAAAGAGTAATAGCCTGATCTTGTTGCCCTCATTCATAAGTTAAAACTGCTTTTGGTGCAGACACCAGTCCAATAGGTCTAGAACTACCTTGTTTTAATGGGCGGTTTCTCTTCTTCTGCATCTTGCCAGCACTTTAAGTGCTGGAACTTTCCTTCCTTTACTTCCCAGCATGAATTGTGTGAGCCTGTGTCCAATGGCTTGCCTTCGTTAAACTGCATTGTATTTATTTTACTCAATTATATAGCGTCATTAATTCTACAGAGCTTTACAGACATTATCATCCGTGTTCCCATTGTGGCTCACAATCTACATTCCCTATCAGTATGTCTTTGGAGTGTGGGAGGAAGCCGGATTACCCGGAGGGAACCCACGCAAACACGGGGAGAACATACAAACTCCTTGCAGATGTTGTCCTTGGTGGGATTTGAAGCCAGGACCCCAGGGCTGCAAGGCTGCAGTGATAACCACTGAGCCACCATACAGTGCTAACCACTGAGCCACCTTACTGTGCTAACCACTGAGCCACCGTTCCGCCCTCAATCCCACCTCTCTTTAATGCCTGCATTCATTTTGACAGGAAAGCAGTAGTGAAGGCAAACACCCTCCCTCGCAATTTTTCAGTTGAATACATAAAGTATTAACAGTAAATAAACCTTTATAATGTTATTTTTTATTAAATATTTTAATATTTTAAGAAATATTACATATAAATATAACAAAATGGCCTATCAGCTGCTTTCCTTGTCCAGTGTTGGTTGCCTCCCGCTTACCTCGTAGACGTCCGGCTCGCTGAATTGCCTGGTTTACACACTTGAGATTGTTCAGTAGATCTGTATGGTTGTTACAACGAATCTTGTAGCGATTGATCAGGTCCTTGTTGAGGTCGTACAGTTCGGTGTAACGCTTTTTCATATTCTTCCTGTATGATCAAGGAGGAATCCAGTGATTTTCATGTGAGCATAATACCTGCAATGACTCTTCCAGGGGTTTTCCGATTTCAGAAAACCTCTGTACCCTGAGTGCAGTTTGTTTAAAAAAAAAAAAAAAAAACGCACTTTACTCACCCTTCTCGGGTCCAGAACCAAGTTTCTGCCACTGCTCCTGGTGTCTGGTATAGTCTGCAGTAGTGACATCACGTCGACAGCGCTGCAGCCAATCAGTGAGCTCAGCGGCTCTGCCCGAGTAGACGTCACAAGTTACTCGGAGCCACTGAGCTCAATGACTGGCTGCAGCGCTGTTGACGTGACATCAATGCTGTAGTCAATAACAGACCTCAGAAGCAGGGACTGGACCGGAGGAGGGTGAGTAAAGCCCGGTTTGTTTGTTTCTTTTTTTAAACAAGCTGCAGTCGGAGGACAGGGGTTTTCTGAGACTGGAAAGCCCCTTTAAAAGTGATTGTCCAGGCTGTTTTCCTGTTGACACACAAACAGCTTGTAATTCGCTGGTTGGGTAATATATCAAGTCAGACTCTCGCTCATTTTCTACGTACAGGCCGAAACGTAATTGAAGCAAAGTTCCCCAAAATGTGATAGGGAACTATATTTACGGTAGATTAGCCACGTATACGCCAGTGAGAAGGTATAGAAGCACCTGTAAGTGTGTGACTGACAGAAGACTTACATGTCCCCCATGAGGCGGGAGTCCTCGGCCTGCACCAGGATGCTGCGGACTAGGTTGGACTGATCTGCCATGTCTGCAGTTAGCTTCTGGTGTACACAGTGGGAGTCGTCTACCTGTGAGGGAAAACACGACACAGTAGATCACCGCATTCATCTGATGAATAGAAGCCCTGTAACATGCCAGAATTATAAATTAGGAAGTTACGGTCCCTGACCATAGGGAAATTGAGACCCCATCGATCACGGCGCAATTTTGTCTCTCGAGAACATGTCTGATCACCGCTCCATTCAGTTTTTTTAGCTGCCCAAAGAATGAGCAGGTTACTATTTTAATAATTTCATAGTTTCGAACCCCAAAGAGGGTAAAAAAGTAACATAGCACTATTCAGTGTATGTATAGCAATGTCATTTTTACATTGCTGTGCAATATGTTCATTTTTTTGTAAGCTATCCAGCTTTAGCTTAGTGTCAGTAGGAGGCGGACATGGGTCTGGTCCCTGACCAGTCTCTACCTTAGGGCCTTGTGGTTTTTAGTAATCCGATTCTCACCCTTAACGCATGAAGAGTGTTCAGGTGGCCAGGAGGACGGTCCTAGCCTTCCTTTCCCTACCCAAAATTCCCCCAGACCGAGACGGCATCAAGGGTGACGACTGTCTACAAACCCAGGATGGGATCCGGAGGTGTCGATGGGTGTCTACAGTCTCCCTTGAAGAGAAGCTGGACGTCATCTTCAGGGAGCTTAAGTTACTCACCCTTTTTCCTTTCTAGGTCCGAGGGCAATGGCAGATCACCAGAGTGGAAGCTGGATGCCGTCGCCATTGCGGCCCCTCCTACGTTAGTAATTTAGGCCCCGGCTTACTGTGGCCTAGCAGTCAAGGAGGCCCACCCACTACTCAGCGATGTGCGGGTTCTCAGAGCGCTCTTTTGCAACTACGCCCCCGCTTTCATCTCATCAGTGGTTGCATGGGCTAACTGTCCACCCTTTTCTTGAATCCACTTCCAATCACTCGGATAATTATCTTCTCCTGCACGCAGCTGCCACATGGGTGTCAAAATCAGTTTTGGCCTGCACAAAACAATTACGGCAAGAAATCCTTTCCGGAGCTCCACCTGACAATCCGGCAGATGTAGCTGACCAACTTACTTAGCTAAGGCAGTAAAATATCTCCTTTCGGCTTCCCTGGATGCCACCAACTGTGCCGCTCAAGCCTCCAACAATGTGGTTGCCATCCGCAGGGTTATATGGATTAAACCATTGCATGCGGATACTGCTTCTAAAAGATCAATCACCAGCCTTCCCTTTCATGACTCTCGCCATTTTGGAGCAAAATTGGACTCGATCATATCGGAAGTTACTGGTGGGAAAAGCACTATACTTCCTCAGCCCAGGCCTAAACACCCTCCAGCAAAACGGAAGTCCTTTCTCTCACCTTTTACCCTCTGGAGAAGGGTCCCTCTGTCAGGATATACCATCCAGCTTTCAGGAACAGAGGAGACCTTCCTTCAAGCCAGCTCCATCCTGCCACCTGTAAGGTACTCAGAACAAATCCTTCAGGAACAAATCCAACATATTCTCTTCTGTATGATGGATTGCTCCCTCTCAGAAATCTATCAGGGCAGCCGGACATCTTTCTCTTTCACGACATGTGGTTCTCTTTAGTCAAAGACGCTTGGGTCAGAGAGGTCATCTCTTCCAGATACAAAATAGAGTTTTCCTCTATTGGCCACTGCTCCCAGAGTCTTCACAAAATCATGGCAGACGTCTTGAACCAGGGATATCCAGGTGCAGGGGTATCCAGGTCATCCCCTATCTGGACGATATCCTTGTCCATGCTCCAACATTCTTATAAACCTTGGATCACTCTCGATACCCTCTCCCGGGATGGATCATCAACAAATCAAAGTCATCCTTAATCCAGTCCATTAATATAATGTAAAGTGCTGTGGAATATGATGGTGCCATATACCGTAACTAAAAATTATTATTATTAATCCCAGCCCAGCACTTGGTCGTCCTGGGCATGCTCTTCGCACACAAGGTTTTCAAGAGTGTCTCCTCCAGAGGACAAAATCTCTTGCCCTCCATGACATCATTTGTCTCCCAAGACGTTCTCCTCAATGCTCCCTATGCTTTTGAATGTGTATTCTGGGTTGGATGGAGGAAATCCCCTTCACCCAGTTTCATTCCAGACCCGTGCAGCTTGCTCTCTTGTCCCAATGGGACACATTTGTCCCCTTCTTGGACCTAAGAATTTCCTTTCCAGTTCGAGTCCAACAGTCTCTGACCGGGTGGCTGTCGTCCTCGATCATTGACCGCGAATAATACTTCCTACTGATTCATTGGCAGGTTGTGACAACAGATGCCAGTTTCCTTGACTGGAGGAAGGGGGGGGCAATCGTTCAGAACCTCAAAGTCTGCGGTCGTTGAAAGAAACAGGAATCCTACCTTCTCATCAATATCCTCGAGATCAGAGCCATCCTACTGGCTCTCCTCATCTGACAGGACTTCCTGATGGGCCTCCCTGTCAACATCCAGTTGGACAACACCACAGCAGCAGCATACATCAATCACCAGGGAGGAGCTCTGAGCCATTTGGCCTTGGTAGAAGTTTCCCAAATCCTCTACTGGGAGGAGCACAGATTCCTGGTTGTACCGGAGATTCATATACCGATGGTCAGTGTTGGCCTAGGTCTGTCATCGGTGGAGCACCCCAGATGTCGACCTGATGGCATCCAGACTAAACAACAAGTTTCCTCTGTTTGTCTCCATGGCTCTCGACCTGCTCACGCACAGCTCTGATGCCCTGGTCATTTCCTGGTTCTAGATCGTCCTCCTTTATCTCTCCCCCCTCTTCCCAGACTGCTCAAAAAAATAAAAGCATAAGGCAATCCAGTCATCGTCATAGCTCCGGACTGGCACAGAAGATCCTGGTACACAGAGGTGGTCATCCTTCTTGCAGGGTTCCTGTGGAAGCTCTCAGACCTGCTTTCCCAGGGTCCCCTCTACCACCAGAATTCTCAGTCTCTCAATCTAATGGCATGCCACGGTGTTGAGAGCCTCAGGGTTTATGGATAAGGTCATCCAAACCATAATCAAAGCTCACAAACCTTCCTCTTCCCGTATCTATCCCCATATCTGGAAGGCCTTTTTCCGTTAGTGTGACCCCAATCACATTGCCGCTATGACTTCTTCCCTCCTGTCCCTTCTGGCATTTTTGCAGTCAGGCCTTGAGGCCGATCTTGCCCTTAGCTCTATTAAAGGACAAGTTTGTGCTCTGTCCATTTTGTTCCAGAAGAACAAACCATCCCCCTGTGGGACCTCAACATGGTCCTGAACATTCTTCAGTGCTCTCCCTTTGAGCCTCTTCGGGAGATCTCTGCCTCTTCTCTCTTTGAAGGTTTCCCTTCTGGTGGCCGTCACATCCATCAGATGTGTTTCTGATTTGGCAGCACTCTCCTGTTCTCCATCAGGACAAAGTACGTTCAGTCCCATCATTTCTTCCAAAGGTGGTATTCAGCCTTTCATCTTAAAGAGGAAATTATCCTCCCCTCTTTTTGCCCTCCTCTAGCTAATCCTTTGGAGCGGTCTCTGAACAAATTGGATCTCGTTAGAGCGGTTTTAATCTACCTCTCCAGGACAGCCTCTTTTAGGCACTCGGATTCTCTCTTCTAAGTCTACTATCACTCGTTGGATGTGGTCCACAATTTTGGAAGTGAATCGGACAAAGAAAAAATCGCCTATTTACGGGGTTATGGCTCACTCCACTCAGGCAGTGTGAGGCTTCCTGGGCCGTGCATCACCACGCTTCCACTCTGCAGGTTTGCAAGCTGGCCATCTGGTCTGCAGGTCACACATTTTGCAACTTCTACAGAGGTCATTCCTATGCCAAATGCCAGCCTGGGCAGGAGGGTTCTCCAGGCACCAGTTGTTCGTCTACTGACCTGAAGGAAACATGCCTTCATTGTTGTTTGCTGGCTGTTGATATTTTTGCCCCACTCATAGGACAATTTTTGGACATCTCATGGTCTCTTGTGTCCCCCAATGAAGCGTTAGAGGAAAAGAGAATTTTGGCTACTCAAGGTAAAATCTCTTTCTCAGAGCCTTCAATGGAGGACACAGCACCTTCCCTTTCATTGCATGTTGTTCTACTCTTTTAGGTGTTTCTTCTACTGCTTTCTCTCTGATTAGCTTCATGCCAGTTGGTGGGGTGTAACCTGCTGAGGAGGAGATAACTTTTTTACCAAGTGGCAGCAACCATACACCCATGGTCTCCTGTGTCCCTTAATGAAGGCTCCAAGAAAGAGATTTTACGTTGAGTACCCAAAATCATCTTTAATATTAACACTTCCAAATACAAGTTCAATAATACTGCTTTATGTATGACAAACACCCTTGCCAGATGACAGGCATATTTTCTAATACCACTACTGGTGATGGATAATATAAATCTCTGCAATTTATTAGTAAACTTTATAAATATACTGACGCCTATAATAAGTAACCAGCATAAATGTGCTGCTCCCGATAACATGCAAAGCAATGGAAATGCAGTGTATGTCCATTGTTGCAATACAACTTTCCGTGCAGAACTCACCTTCACAAGCACCTTCCGTAGCTGATCAAAGTATTTGGGGAAATTGGCTTCTACTGCAAGGTCTTCTATAGCTAGGAAGGTCACCATGGACTGAACGATGTCTCCAGCAAGGTCAATGTCATCAGTTTGTAACATGATCTGCAGCACAGAATATCATTTTACACAATAATCAAAATAGGAGGCAGCTACTGATGCATACGGAGCAGCACTCACCTCTCCGCTGGGCTTCATGTTAAGGAGCAGGGTCCCCGAATCACGGAGGGATGTAAAACAAATCTGAAATGGAGCACTCTGCACCTCTGTGTCTTCTGGTAGCAGGAAATTTTGGTTTAACCAAAGAACCACCTTTCCAAAAGTATATAAAAAAAAAAAAAAACTTTAGTCACAGATTAAAGTTTATATGACAGCTATCGGATGCAAAATGAATCGAAGGACCTAGTCCATCGGCTACACCGGTAATCTGTGGCTGTTGGACAGGAGCCATGAGAGCCATCTAGAATTGCTGGACCTGGTCTATCAGCCACAACTGTAATTTGTGGCTACTGGACGCGAGCCCTGAGAGCCATCTAGAATTCCTGGACCCGGTCCATTGGCAACATTGGTAATCTGTGGCTATGGATGCGAGCCCTGAGAGCCATCTAGAATTGCTGGACCCGGTCCATCATCCACGACTGTAATCTGTGGCTGCTGGACGTGAGCCTTGAAAGCCACTTAGAATTGAAGGACCGGTCCATCAGCAACATCAGTAATCTGTGGCTACTAGACGCGAGCCCTGGGAACCATCTAGAATTGCTGGACCCGGTCCATCAGCCACGGCTGTTATCTGTGGCTACTGGACATGAGTCCTGAGAGCAATCTAGAATTGCTGGACCAGGTCCTTCAGCCACGACTGTAATCTGTGGCTACTGGACAAGAGCTCTGAGAGCCATCTAGAATTGCTGGATCCGGTCCATCAGCCACGACTGTAATATGTGGCTACTGGACGAGAGCCCTGAGAGCCATCTAGAATTGCTGGACCCGGTCCATCAGCCACAACTGTAATCTGTGGCTACTGGATGAGAGCCCTGAGAGCCATCTAGCATTGCTGGACCAGGTCCATCAGCCACGGCTGTTATCTGTGGCTACTGGACGTGAGCCCTGAGATCCATCTAGAATTGCTGGACCAGGTCCATCAGCCACGACTGTAATCTGTGGCTACTGGAAGCGAGCCTTGAAAGCCACTTAGAATAGAAGGACCGGTCCATCGGCAATGTCGGTAATCTGTGGCTGCTGGACAAGAGCCTTTGAGAGCCATCTAGAATTGCTGGACCTGGTCCATCGGCAACGTCGGTAATCTGTAGCTGCTAAACAGTGCCATCTATTTCCTGGCATCCATGGCTATTGATAGCACAGGCAAAGCCAGTGGCCACTCACCTGCTAGGTCCTCATGACAACACTTCCATTTTTAGATATAAGCTACTATCCACCTCAATAGACACGTCCCAACGGGATAGAATTGTAGTGGAAAACAATAAGTGTTGTCCTGATGACCGAAAAGTACTACAGCTGCACGATTTGTGTGTTTATCAAAACTGACTGCATAGAAGATGATAAAATAATACATGAGGGATGAGATCAATACATCTCCCTGACCTGGGGTCCAGAAATGATTACGTTTACCGTGGGATTTATAGGATAGGGTCCTTTGGGTCTGCGTCAACTTGCAAGATGGTTTGAGCTGTCACTTGTTTGGCTCAGTAAAGATCTGTCTGCACTCCTGACATGAATATTTTAGTAAACGCTTTGCATCCACCATGATAGAACAATTGTGGAACGTAAATTTTTACGTCTATGTGTTGTGCTGCTCTATTATTCCTCTTGGAAATGTAGATTCCCCTTGGTAATAGGGCAGGTCCCTAAACAGTATTTGGGCTCATTCAGACACCAGTAATTTGTCTCATACGCAAAACGGTTTGCGTTTCCTCAGCTTTTTCTTTTCAGATTTTCATCAATTTTTCTGGTATGCAAAGAAAGAAAAAGGAGGTGTTCGAAGTTTCTCCTATTAGACAATGACCGCACATGGATGCACACAGATGGCATCTGAGTATTGTCCAAATTTTTCATGATCCCATAAACTTGCATGGGTGCGTTTCCTCCGCGACTCAGATCAAAATCAGCCATGATTCCTTATTTTGTTGCGGACCACCGGATCCACAAAAATGCACGTACATGTGAACAACCCTATAGACTATAGTAGGTACGAATTCTAAAAGACAGAAATAACTCCTATATAATAAACTGATGTCAGAATCAGCCTAATACACTGCTTAAAAAAATAAAGGGAACACTAAAACAACAGAATATAACTCCAAGTAAGTCAAACTTCTGTGAAATCAAACTGTCCACTTAGGAAGCAACACTGATTGTCAATCAATTTCACAAGCTGTTGTGCAAATGGAATAGACAACAGATGGAAATTATTGGCAATTATCAAGATACACTGAATAAAGGAGTGGTTCTGCAGGTGGGGATCACAGACCACATCTCAGTACCAATGCTTTCTGGCTGATGTTTTGGTCACTTTTGAATGTTGGTTGTGCTTTCACACTCATGGTAGCATGAGACGGACTCTGCAACCCACACAAGTGGCTCAGGTAATGCAGCTCATCCAGGATGGCACATCGATGCGAGCTGTGGCCAGAAGGTTTGCGGTGTCTGCCAGCGTAGTGTCCAGAGAGGCTGGAGGTGCTACCAGGAGACAGGCCAGTACACCAGGAGACGTGGAGGGGGCCGTAGGAGGGCAACAACCTAGTAGCAGGACTACTACCTCAGCCTTTGTGCAAGGAGGAACAGGAGGAGCACTGCCAGAGCCCTTCAAAATGACCTCCAGCAGGCCACAAATGTGCATGTGTCTGCAGAAATGGTTAGAAACCGACTCCATGAGGATGGTCTGAGTGCCTGACGTCCACAGATAGGGGTTGTGCTCACAACCAAACACCGTGCAGGACGCTTGGCATTTGCCACAGAACACCAGGATTGGCAAATTCGCCACTGGCGCCCTGTGTTCTTCACAGATGAAAGCAGGTTCACATTGAGCACATGTGGCAGATGTGACAGAGTCTGGAGACGCCGTGGAGAGCGATCTGCTGCCTGCCACATCCTTCAGCATGACCTGATTGGCACTGGGTCAGTAATGGTGTGGGGTGGCATTTCTTTGGAGGGTCACACAGCCCTCCATGTGCTCACCAGAGGTAGCCTGACTGCCATTAGGTACCGAGATGAGATCCTCAGACCCCTTGTGAGACCATATGCTGGTGCGGTTGGCCCTGGGTTCCTCCTAATGCAGGACAATGCCAGACCTCATGTGGCTGGAGTATGTCAGCAGTTCCTGCAAGATGAAGGCATTGAAGCTATGGACTGGCCTGCCCGTTCCCTAGAACTGAATCCAATCGAGCACATCTGGGACATCATGTCTCGCTCCATCCACCAACGTCACGTTGCACCACAGACTATCCAGGAGTTGGCGGATGCTTTAGTCCAGGTCTGGGAGATCCCTCATAGACCATCCGCCGCCTCATCAGGAGCATGTCCAGGCGTTGTACGGAGGTCATACAGGCATGTGGAGGCCACACACACTACTGAGCATCATTTCCTTGTCTTGAGGCATTTCTACTGAAGTTGGATCAGCCTGTAATTTGATTTTCCACTTTGATTTTGAGTTTTCATTCCAAATCCAGACCTTCGTGGGATATTCATTTTGATTTACATTGAAAATTGATATGTTTTATTGTTCTGAACACATTCCACTATGCAATGAATACAAATTTGCAACTGGACTATTTCATTCAGAGATATCTAGGATGTGGGATTTTAGTGTTCCCTTTATTTTTTTGAGCAGTGTATTTAATTTATTCCTACATTTCCAGGAGAAATGACAAATGAATTGCACAATGCATAAGTGGAAGGAAACATGCTCCAAAGTTTGGAACCGAGGTGTCAGGGGGTCTGACGGGTGCCCCTTAAGCAGACTACGTGGAGGGGATCATCATATTCCCTGCACCTACACACTAATAAATTAGGTATACCCATTTCATCTTTACAGAAAATTTTGCTGATAACACAAGACTTACCCTCTGAACACGCTCATTGATGGTGAAGGTGACATAGCTGGAAGGCTCTGGGGTGGAGGCAGCGTTACCGAGTACGTACATGGAGAAGCGAGGGAGCTGCCGTGTCAGCTCAAAGACATGAAATTGGACACTGTTCACAAGAGAAATGTTCAGAGATCAGTGGTAAATACAGGCAAGATCTGAAACGCATTCATGACAATGCTATCTAATACTCACCAGGATCAGCTAGTTCTTTTATTTCCATACGGTCTATGAAAAATGTAAGCTGGAAGCTTTTTCCAGTTTCAGAAAAACTATCCTACGGCTGCAGATTATTTAGAAAAACCCTAAACCCTTCTCAGCCTTCCCAGGTCCAACTCTAAGTCTCTGCCGCTGCTCCTGATGTTTGTTATTGCCTGCAGCACTGACATCACGTCAACAGTGTTATAATCTGTGAGCTCAGGATGTCAACTCCGGCAGAGCCGCTGAGCTCATTGATCGGCTGCAGTGATCTTGACATGACGTCAGAGCTGTAGACTACAACAGACATCAAAAGCAACGGACCCGGGGAGGGGGAGTAAAGCCCAGATTGTTTTTTCAACTAACAGCAGCTGGGGGACGGGTTTTCTGAAACCAGAATACCCTTTAAAGGGCAGACAAGGCTAAGGGTCTTTCTAAATTGCCTGTAACAAGTGTTAAGAGACAATATAGGAAGCCATTTAGATTACACTGTGCACAATCATGTGTATCCTCATGCAGGAGATCGCATGTCATCAGCTTAGAGGATACAATCAGTGACAAATGTGAATAATCGTTCATGGTTCATTTGCAGCAAATGTTTAAAGTGAACGATGATTACAAATAATTTGTTAGAACAATTACCCGGATAGGTCTGAAGCTACACATGGTCTTTGGCTGCAACACAGGTCACGTACCCAAAGATAGATGAACGCCGCTGCTACATCATAGCATAATGCAAGTGAATAGGGTCACATAGTGGCCCGCAAGGTACTGCGACGACCTAGTCGGAAATAATTCCAAATCTTCCTGACTTTTTGCGATTTTTCCTATTGCAATAGCTTGTGAGTCTTAAGATGACCCCATTCGCTTGCATTACAATGCCCTTCAGTCGCTCATGCATGTGTTTTCAATGGCGACATGAAACCAGACAATTTCGCAGGTGCCAGCCTTCTCTTCACTGACAGATCATGTTGGAGGAAGAGATATATCAGGCATTTTTAACTTCATAGGCTGACCTTTTGTGGATAACAGCCGGCGCCGTATGTCCGACAATGTGTATTGAAGGGGTGATGAGGAAAAGCTGTTGGCCACCAATAGCCGAGCGGGTTACCGCTGGTGGGAATAAAGGATCGGATATTGAAAATCAACATGCCAGGTCCTTCTTATCTGTCAGGACGTCCATCCATATTACCTGGTCGGGCATTCCTGCCATCTATAAGTTGAGCCGACATTGACCTAATGTATAAATCAAATTGTGACTCTGTATACTAACCCCCCCCCACTCGAACAAAATAACACTGATCAATCAATAAATTAGGGAATGTGATTGTATTCTGTCTTTCCAGTTTGGGCACCAAGTATGGGATCAAACTCTGGCTGCCCACCAGTCTCGTCCACCTTCTTTCGCAGTGACGTGTGGCTACACCCTGTGCCAACACAGACCGTCATGGTGGACTGTACTCGTGGTATAATCTTACCTGCTCTTGTAACCCACAAAAGCTTTTATGTGCAGATCCACAGGGACATCTTTAGGAGGGCAGATTGGTACTCGAATACGACCGGTTAGATGTTGGGCACTGGGGTGTACGACATGGCTCTCGCCCTCAAATATTCCTTCAGCGAAGATAAGTATGGCGCGTATAATTGTGTCTATGGAAATAAAATCACATTGTAAGGTCCAAATGTGTAGTGTATAGTAGATAAGGCTCGGATCATAGACGCACTATGGCTTTCCTTTCTGCTGGAGCCATGATAAATCGGTTATAATACTTTTTTGTAATTAATCTTATAGGGGTTGTCCGGGCTTGGAACAAAAGTCTGCTGTCACAGTGTAAAGGGGGGTAGAGGGATCCAAGGAACCTCGGATTCTAAGACTTATCCTTGACTGTGGAGTGATCAAAGAAGATGCCCCACTTTGTGTACTAGTAACATGAATGGAGATTTGGGTGCTGCTCTGTAGTCTGCCCTGGGGACACAGAAAGGACCCCAGAATTATTTGTTCGCTAAGCATGCCATTGGGGCACACTCAGTGCTTGGGTCATAGTGACACAGAGGATAGTGTCTTACCACACAGGAGTATACAAATTATTGATGAGCAAAAAGATGAGTAACAACACCTCAAGTGGTGCAATAATGCACATCAAGAGTACAAAGTAATAGCAAGAGGCTCCCCAGAAGTGCACATTCAGGGGCGCACATTCAGTTTAAGTGCATTGCAGCGTAGAGACCCGTTGGGTCCGTGCGTGGCAAAATACGCTGCCGGCCAATCAGAGGCCAGTAGCTGACGTATATGTGCAACGTCGCATGGCAGTGACGTCATGAACTCCCGACGCTTGCATGCTGAAGTCAGCTGCCGGCTTCAGAACAGATGGCTGCGTGGCGGGGGTGTGCATCGAAAACCAGCAGTTGAAGTTCAGACTTTCAGTTTTCATTTGAGGGTATCCACATTACAATTGGATGAAGGGTTTAGGAGTTTCAGCTCCTTAACATGTGCCACCCTGTTTTAAAAGGGACCAAAGTAATTGGACAATTGACTCCAAGGCTATTTCATGGACAGGTGTGGGCAATCCCTTTGTTATGTCATTCTCAATTAAGCAGATAAAAGGTCTGGAGTTGATTTGAGGTGTAGTGCTTGCATTTGGAAGGTTTTGCTGTGAAGTAAACATGCGGTCAAAGTAGCTCTCCACGCAGGTGAAACAAGCAAACCTTAAGCTGCAAAAACAGAAAAAACCCATCCGAGAAATTGCTACAATATTAGGAGTGGCAAAATCTACAGTTTGGTACATCCTGAGAAAGAAAGAAAGCACTGGTGAACTCATCAATGCAAAAAGACCTGGGCGCCCACGGAAGACAACAGTGGTGGATGATTGCAGAATAATCTCCATGGTGAAGAGAAACCCCCTCACAACAGCCAACCAAGTGAACAACACTCTCCAGGAGGTCGGCGTATCAATATCCAAATCTACCATAAAGAGAAGACTGCCTGAAAGTAAATACAGAGGGTTCACTGCACGGTGCAGCCACTCATAAGCATCAAGAAGAAAAAGGCTCGACTGGACTTTGCTAAAAAACATTTAAAAAAGCCGCACAGTTCTGGAAGAACATTCTTGGGACAAATGAAACAAAGATAAACCTCTACCAGAATGATGGAAAGAGAAAAGTATGGTGAAGGCGTGGTACAGCTCATGATCCAAAGCACACCACATCATCTGTAAGACCCAGCGGAGGCAGTGTGATGGCTTGGGCATGCATGGCTGCCAGTGGCACTGGATCACTAGTGTTTATTGATGATGTGACACAGGACAGAAGCAGCCGGATGAATTCTGAGGTATTCAGAGCCATACTGTGTGCTCAGATCCAGCCAAATGCAGCCAAACTGATTGTACATCTGTAGTATGAAATGACGACCAATGACCCAAAACATAAAGCCAAAGCAACCCAGGAGTTTATTAAAGCAAAGAAGTGGAATATTCTTGAATGGCCAAGTCAGTCACCTGATCTCAACCCAATTGAGCAGCATTTCACTTGTTAAAGACTAAACTTCAGACAGAAAAGCCCAGAAACAAACAGCAACTGAAAACCACCGCAGTGAAGGCCTGGCAGAGCATCAAAAAGGAGGAAACACCGCGTCTGGTGATGTCCATGAGTTCAAGACTTCAGGCAGTCATTGCCAACAAAGGGTTTTCAACCAAGTACTAAAAATAAACATTTTATTTAAAATTATTGAATTTGTCCAAATACTTTTGGTCCCTTTAAAAACAGGGTGGCACATGTTAAGGAGCTGAAAATCCTAAACCCTTCTTCCAATTTTAATGTGGATACCCTCAAATGAAAGCTGAAAGTCTGAACTTCAACTGCATCTGAATTGTTTTGTTTCAAATTCATTGTTGTAATGGCTATAACCAAAATTACAAAAATGTTGTCTCTGTCTAAATATATATGGACCTAACTGTATGTGTATGTGTATATATATATATATATATATATATATATATATATATATATATATATATATATATATGCCAGGATGTAGGACATAGATATATATAGTCTTGTCAAAATGTAGGACATAGATATATATAGTCTTGTCAAAATTTTGGGCATGTATGACCAGTTCTCTCACACTGGGGAAAGTAGGACCCTCGTTCTCTGCATCAGAGGGTGAGACATTGAAAACTTCTGCCTATTTTGCTATATCAACTAAGTGAGCAGAGTTTTGCGTGAGAGACCGTATCCTTCACTTTATACAATTACCGCTCCGCCATTACACAGGGGCCATCCTCACCATTTGATGTAGAAATGCTGAGCTCCACATGTGCAGACTGGGTCTCGGAGCCCAGGCTTACAGATAGAGCCGTCTGCAGCTGCGTATTCGCTGGTATCACTCCCATCTGTCCGTCAGGCTCGCTGACTTGAACCCGTAATTCTGCCTGCTGCAAAGAACAATCCGCTGTCAGCTGAGTCTATTACACTGGTGCTGTGCACAGCGGTATGTGTGTACATTGTATCATCAACCTTTGAGTTCTCCTGATAGTTCTTCAGCTCCAGCAACAAGTTCTGCTTCTTCTGACTGAGCTCTCGGACAAGTTCCTGTTCCACACTTGTATCCATCAGACTTCCCGCCGTCTCCTGGCAAGAAGGTAGGTAGCCTCTCACTGTGGGCAAAAAGAAAACTGTCCCTAACCAAATGATCAGGTTTCCATATTAACTATCACATAATCTTTATTATAGGACAACAATTAGGCTTGAATTGCAGCCCGCTCTGACCCACTCTGACTTGTTATGTTAAGACATCTGGTTGTACAAGGAATGGTTCTGCACATGGTGTGACCGTGTCTGCGTAGGACATGATGGGGTCTGAGTAGGGTATGTTGAGGTCTGCGTAGGGCACGATGGGGCCTGCACTGGGCGTGACCTGGTCTACATAGGTTTTTATTCTTTGCAGTATTCAAGAATGTTTTCATCTCTTGATAGCAAACCATAATAATTAGAATACAAGCCTGTGCTCACTACACTCCGAGTGTCGTAAGCTTGGTTTGGCCAGGATGCTGCCCATTGTGTGCTATATTATTCAAAAAAGATTACCGCACACTCAAGACTGGTAAGATGCAAAAGGTGTATGCCAATTTTATTGAAGAAAACAAAACAAAAAAGTAGTGGTTGCCACATTCATATTCATTTGAAATAGACAAAAACCCGACGTTTCGACCCTCCCGGGTCTTACTCATGGGGTTACTCAAGTCCTTTGACATAGATGCATAATAGTGGCAGTGGTAGGGGGTGTACGACCGATCCCTTGTTAAGGCACAACCTTATAATAAAGCCAGTCCGGGCAGAAGTGTCCCGGGAGCACAGAATCTGGGTGGTGAGGGCCGTTAGACACCTAGTGAGTCTGAAAAGGGTCCCTGGGAGGATAAGCGGCGCATCCCGCGCCTTGCTGCGATGTCCTGGGGGGAGACCCGGAAAGTCTTTTTTTCTTTTTTTGTCTATTTCAAATGAATATGAATGTGGCAACCACTTCTTTTTTGTTTTGTTTTCTTCAATAAAATTGGCATACACCTTTTGCATCTTACCAGTCTTGAGTGTGCGGTAATCTTTTTTGAATGATTGACTTGACCTCACGGTCAGTTTACCAGCACCTCCTTGTCCCTGACCTGAGTACACACCATTTTCCTTGTCATTGTGTGCTATAGTCTCTTTATAACAAATGTTAGATCGAGCTGGAGACTGTAATTGGAGGGACACTTTAAATTGTCACAGTACTTTCAGATAATTTGATCACATTTGATAGATGTGACATCATAGACTGATAACAAAAAGTGGAGGCTATTCTTTGTGAGGGAAGAAAAATACCAGCTCCTACAGTGCTGGCAGAATGATGATGAAGAGAACTGACTTAAAAACAGAGGATGGAAGCACTTAATCACTCTTCATTTAAGTAGCTGCAACTAAGACATTCCCTAAATGCCCAGTTCTCAGATACTGGTAATTCTCTCATATCTTCATACCCCCTGATTGGGATTCTAAGGAGCCAGGGACCCAAGGGGTTGATCTCCTCGTTATACACCGGGTACTAAGTGGGAGATGCCCCTCATTGTTATTGTTGGTTGAGGCCAAATGGAGGACAGTATCACCCTCCCTATATGAGGAGGATTGGAGCGAGGCCGTGACCTCCCCACAATATGTTCCTTGGCAATTAATAACAGGCTAGTCCTAATGTATAGAGTCCATCAATGGTTTCTGACTCCTAGCAGGTTATATACAATGTGTAGATCCACCACTGCAGACTGGCATAGGTGTGGGGAAGAGGCGGCAGAGTTTATACACCTGATGTTGTATTGCTCTTCTATTGAGGACTGTTGGAAAGAGGTCCTAGCTATCCTCATCAAGATCATACTATCGCCCTAAGGTGTGTAGCCCGGCCCCGCTACCCTTGAGCTCTTCTCAGGCAACCACCATGAGATGGATGGATAGAAGACCATCACAAATTTCACACTGGGTCAGTGTGGTAAATACTCCAGATTCTTATGAGGGTGGTCCTAAAAAAATGTTGAAGGTATGAAAACTTTGGTGTTATTCCCCTTTGACTCCCCAGGCGATGAGGTGTATACTCTCATGATATATGTGATATTTGGTGCCTGACGTTGGTGCCTTATGGTTTTGGATAAGATATTAGACCCATGGTATAATAAGGGCAAGGTTAACTTTGCCGGACAGTATTAATGAGAAATACTGTTTGTTCCTTTATTCTATGATGTGACCTTGTTATGTTGCATAATCCTCAAAAAAAAAATAAAACAGTTAAAAAAATGGGATATTACAGAGCATGAGAAATGGGACCGAGGACATAGTAGACTGGTATGGGCACCCAAGGCAGTTTAAACGTATTGATGGGGTGAGGCCAACAAGACCCTACGTTGGCTCTGGTCTCCTAACCTGATAAATGAGGCAGTTGCATTGTGGTCAGGAGACCCTCGGTTAGGCCAGCCCTGAACATGGACTGTAAAACGTGTGAATGTGCCCTGCCATGTTTTCTCATGATATGTACTCACCTTCCCCGTCTATAGAACAGCAGATAAGTTGGGTTTTTCCATCCATCCGGTAATCTCCTTCTACCACTCCAGCAATGGAGGACGAGAAGTTATCCTTAAAGATCACCTCTCCTGTGCGGTCGCTGCGGGCATCCACCTTTATAACATCCCCAAAGATAATAATTAGGTAATAAACTATGGGAGATATAACACAGCAACATCTGCGGTAATCCTTCATAGATCAATAATCCATATGTATTAATACTCTCCTAAATGGAGCCATAAATTACAAATACACCCTCTCTGCATCAGAAATTTGGCCATGCCAGACGCTTTTCCTCTTGGCTCGCTCACTTTACACCAATATTGTGCACCAAACGAACCAAACACACACCGTTTGCAAATCTGGCACAATGCAGGCAACACGGCCTTTTCACGCCACTTTTTAACCCTTGCCCGAGTATGTACATAGCTCAGATTGCTCGCTGCTGTTTAACCATTTAGATGCCACTGTCCATCTATGACAGCGGCATTTAAATTGTTTTGTTGCATGTGCGTGCCCCAATTTCAGGGGCGCAGATGAGCTAAGGATTTGCCATCATTGCACTGCCTGTGGCTGTAAAGAAAAAAAAACTAAACGTCTGAACTGCCATCATCTTGCATCCCCCTAAATATTGGAATAAAAAGCAACCAATGCTACCAATAGACCCCCAAAAAATAAACTCTCATGCAGCTCCATAAAGAAATAAAAAAGTTACGGGTCTCGGAAAGGGTTTTTTTTTTTCTTCATTTACAAATTTCCCCATTTTGTTTTGTTTTTTTAACCCCTGGAATGTAAAAAAGAAAGACAAAAACACAAACTTGGTATTGCTGACATTGTACTGACCTGAAGAATCATTTTACTGCTCAATGAACACTGTAATCGCAAAACTCAAAAAGCAATGGTGGAATTGCATTTTTTGTTTTTTTTTTCCACTATTTTTTCTTCTGTTTTTTGCAGTACATTTTATAGTGAAGTAAATGGTGTAACGGAAGATGACAATCCGAAAACCATACAAAAGCATATATAAATGCATGACCAGTTTGGTAGTGGGTCAGTAATGGTGTGGGGTGGCATTTCTTTGGAGGGCCGCACAGCCCTCCATGTGCTCGCCAGAGGTAACCTGACTGCCATTAGGTACCGAGATGAGATCCTCAGACACCATTGTGAGACCATATGCAGGAGCTGATCAGGATGCCCAGGCTTTGTAGGGAGGTCATACAGGCACGTGGAGGCCACACACATTACTGAGCATCATTTCCTTGTCTTGTGGAATTTCCACTGAAGTTAGATCAGCCTGTAACTTAATTTTCCACTTTGATTTTGAGCAGCATTCCAACTCCAGACCTCCGTGGGATATTAGTTGTGTTTTACGTTGATCATTTTTAGGTTTTACTGTTCTCAACACATTCCACTATGTAATGAATAAAGATTTGCAACTGGAATATTTCATTCAGTGATATCTAGGATGTGGGATTTTAGTGTTCCCTTTATTTTTCTGAGCAGTGTATATATATCTATATAGCAAATAAAATTCAAATCATGCAAAGAATGACTCCAAAGAAAGGGGAGGAAGAAAAAAAAACAATGGTTCAAAAATGAAAATATTTCACGATCATGAAGGGGATAAGAAGTGTATGCAAACAGTGTCTAAAACAGGAATCTGTCACCAGTTTTTTCCACCAAATCTGAAAGCAGCATAATAAAGGGGAAGAGACACTAATTCCAGCGATTTGTCACTTACAGGACTGTTCACTGCACTTTTGATATAAAATACCGTACTCATTTTTAAGCAGGAGATTATCACTACAGGACTAGGTGTCTGGTGCATCCTAGTCCAACCCCGCCCCATCCACTTTTTGTCAATCACTGGTGTTGGCGGGATTTTATACAGCTCAGCATTTTGAGCTCTGCTAGATCTGTGATTCTATCACAACTACTGCACCCAGTAAACTAAGTGACACATCGTTGGAATCAGGGTCTCTGTCCCTACATTATACTGTTGTCAGATTACATAGCAGAACATGCTGATAGATTCCCTTAAAAAAAATTGCTGCTACAACTATGTGGAGTTTTGTGCTCCTGATCCAGCACATACATAGTTGCCATTCCAGGACGAGTAACAAGAGGTTTATAAAGGTCAGCGGCTGTATGTGAATCGGTTATATAAAAAATCATTGGTCTGCACATTTACATCCCACCGATCAAAGGTGACATGCATGTGCATCATTCTATTTCCAGTATGAATACACTTACCTTTCCATTGGACCATCCCGTGATCAGCTCACAAACCCCATCAGAATTAAGGTCGAAGGCGTGGATGCTCATTGCAAGGTTTTTGGACTGTGAATGGAAACATATGGACATTATAGGGTTCAAGAAGCAAAGCAGCGACAACAGTCACTATAGAAAATCTCTTGTGCCCTCACGTTTATACCACATTAGTATAAATGTCACAGTCTTCAAATTTTTTAATCAAAGGGGTTGTCGGAGTTAAAGCGAACCTGTCAGCACTATTTTGCAAAGTAAACTACAAGCATTGTCAGTGTTAAAATGATACCTGGGGTGAAGAAATACGTCTTGTGGTTCTTGTGGAATCAGTGTTAGAAGTTTTCAGTTAATGATATGCATATGCTCCAGGGCGGGACTGTAGGCAGAGTCTTAAGGTACCGTCACACTAGACGATATCGCTAGCGATCCGTGACGTTGCAGCGTCCTCGCTAGCGATATCGTCCAGTGTGACAGGCAGCAGCGATCAGGCCCCTGCTGTGCTGTCGCTGGTCGGGGACGAAAGTCCAGAACTTTATTTGGTCGCTGGACTCCCCGCAGACATCGCTGAATCGGCGTGTGTGACACCGATTCAGCGATGTCTTCACTGGTAACCAGGGTAAACATCGGGTAACTAAGCACAGGGCCGCACTTAGTAACCCGATGTTTACCCTGGTTACCATCCTAAAAGTAAAAAAAAAAAAAAAACACTACATACTTACCTACCGCTGTCTGTCCTCCAGCGCTGTGCTCTGCACTCCTCCTGCTCTGGCTGTGAGCGTCGGTCAGCCGGAAAGCAGAGCGGTGACGTCACCGCTCTGCTTTCCGGCCGCTGTGCTCACAGTCAGTACAGGAGGAGTGCAGAGCACAGCGCTGGAGGACAGACAGCGGTAGGTAAGTATGTAGTGTTTTTTTTTTTTTTTTACTTTTAGGATGGTAACCAGGGTAAACATCGGGTTACTAAGCGCGGCCCTGCGCTTAGTAACCCGATATTTACCCTGGTTACCGGCATCGTTGGTCGCTGGAGAGCGGTCTGTGTGACAGCTCTCCAGCGACCAAACAGCGACGCTGCAGCGATCCGGATCGTTGTCGGTATCGCTGCAGCGTCGCTAAGTGTGACAGTACCTTTACCTTCCTGCTCTAAGCCAGAGAAACCAAGGAAAGACCTGACCACAGGCTGCCCGAAGCACAAACATGTTCCTCATAAGAAATGCAGAGAAAGAGAAAGTCTGTTGCTGCTCATATGTCCGTGATTTTTTGCAGTCCATGCAAAATTACAGAGACCTG
The DNA here is from genome assembly GCF_032444005.1 of Ranitomeya imitator. Classification (NCBI taxonomy): domain Eukaryota; kingdom Metazoa; phylum Chordata; class Amphibia; order Anura; family Dendrobatidae; genus Ranitomeya; species Ranitomeya imitator. The sequence goes on along the minus strand of NC_091290.1, from coordinate 118,977,318 downwards.
TCAACAAGGCAAATCTATTGGTCTGTGAACAAAAAAAAAAAATTGGACTGCACTCAGATGTCAGAGTGCGGTTTGTTTTTCATGGACTGTTAAACATCCTCCAGGAGGTGGAGAAATCTGATGACAAAATCACTAATAAAACTTGGGACGATTTTCTCGCATGAGAAAATCTCTGTTTTGTGAATGAGGCCTAAGAAGAGGGAATGGTAACACTTAATTTTTAAATTTATTCAGAAATTTGTGGTTGAAATTACAAAGAAGCTGCACAGTACAAAACTCTTAGAGAAGACGCGCCATCATTTTTATTTTATGGGCACTACAACTACTAACCAGAATGCAGATGATAACAAAGCAGATGCTTTCAAGCTCAATTTCTGGGAAATTAAAGGGAATCTGTCACCCCAAAAATCGTATCTGAGCTAAGCCCACCAGCATCAGGGGCCAGTATTCTGTAATGCTGTAGATAAGCCCCCGATGTAACCTGAAAGATGAGAAAAAGAGGTTAGATTATACTCACCCAGGGGCGGTCCGATCCGATGGGCGTCGCGGTCCGGCGCCTCCCATCTTCTTACGATGACGTCCTCTTCTTGTCTTCATGCTGCGGCTCCGGCGCAGGCGTACTTTGTCTGCCCTGTTGAGGGCAAAGTACTGGAGGGAAAGGTCAGAGAGGCCCGGTGCCTGCGCACTGCAGTACTCTGCCCTCAACAGGGCAGACAAAGTACGCCTGCACCGGAGCCGCAGCATGAAGACAAGAAGAGGATGTCATTGTAAGAAGATGGGAGGCGCCGGACCGGACCGTGACGCCCATCGGACCGAACCACCCCCCACCAGGTGAGTATAATCTAACCTCCTTTTCTCATCTTTCAGGATACATCGGGGGCTTATCTGCAGCATTACAGAATGCTGTAGATAAGCCCCTGATGCTGGTGGGCTTAGCTCAGATACGATTTTTGGGGTGACAGGTTCCCTTTAAAAAAACCATACAAAAAAAAACAAACATGCCTTTATCCTCCAGTACCGCGACATCCGTTCATACACCCCAACCGTGCCATTAGACAGCGCATATCCAAATCGGCTGGAATACATGGGGCACATTGCTGTAACCGTCTAAAATAAAAAAAAGAGAAGAAAATCTCATTAACATGTTGCAAAGAATTCAGCGGAAATTGATCTGTTGTGAGGATTTTAGGTCTGTGTCTTGTCAATTTATACTGCAGATTCGTGGAATTTGAGAATATTTTGCTACAGATATGTAGTAAAGATTTGCACCTGATTCATAAAATCCTACTAACTAGTCTATATGGGCATGTAGGTCATAGGAAGCTGAACAAAATGATACCTTGATATCTACAATCTGATGTCTTATTCCAGAGACATCCGCATTTTTCTTAATATGCAAATGAGCTGTTAAGATCTATGGGCCGGACATAGATCTCTCTGAGAATCTGCCTCCAGAGCTTACTACTAGTGAGGAGCGAATATACTCGTTACTCGAGATTTCTCGAGCATTCTTGGGTGTCCTCTGAGTATTTTTTTTAGTGCTCGGAGATTGTTTTCATTGCCGCAGCTGAATGATTTACATCTGTTAGCCAGCATAAGGACATGTGGGGATTCCCTAGCAGCCAAAGCTTACATTCAACAGCCAATGGACGGATTTCGTAAAAGGTGACCGTACTTATATTATACAGCACCATCTGTCTTGTTGCTCCAAGGGCATTAGTTATTGTGCGGAACGCCCCTGTGGGAAGATCTATGTTGGGTTAGCTACAAGGGAATTGAAGGTGAGGTCTAGGGAACACGTCAAAGACATTGAAAAGAGCATAACAGCGTCTGGATTAAAAACATCGCCAAAACACTTCCTTACCCATCATCAGAGCAATGCAAAGCTTCTTAAGGTAAAGGGCATTGATACTGTATCCTTGGGCCCCAGGGGTGGTGATCTTGGTAGGGTCCTTGCCCAAATGGATCTTCAGGCTGGGCACAATGTCACCGGGTGGTCTCAACGAAAGCTTTGGGTTCAGTGCTTTCTTGTGATTTGCTGTCTAACTTCTTTACAAATATTAAAACCGTAGCATTCAGTTTTATGGGGATAATTTGATGGGTTTTTTAGTTTTTATTCATGCGTTGTTGGATATCTATATGCATGTGCACTAGATGCGAACATGGGTGCAGATGTAATCCAAACACATGGTGCATCAATTTTTCATGTTTATTTTCTTTGGAATATTAGCATATGCCTTTTTATTTAGATACTTATCATCTTCGCTCGGCCATTTGAAAATGATTTTGCCCATATGAAGGGTGTCATCCTAGTACTTCCTGAGGCTTTTCTGGCTGCTGAGCCAATGTGGACCATCACTGAGGTTTTTATAAAAGTGTGACCCCTGATGATTTACGCTTTTCATAGCAAGGAAGGTCATCTACTATGGACATTTTTCCTGAATTGTATCTAATATATAATTGCCTAGAATACTACTTCCTGCAATTTGTGCCAACTTCCTGTCCGGAGCTAATGTCCGGAGCTAATGTCCGGAGCTAATGTCCGGAGATAAGTGACGTCAACAGTGTCCAGTGTCTGATTGGTTGCCGCCTGCTGCGAGCGACCAATCAGAAACGTGCCGTACTGTGACACACTCCGCCCGCCATTTTGGTGTGATTTTTGAATTTTTACCTCACAGCAAGTTTCTACTGCGTGGAGGCGGGCCCAGTGACGTTGCTCTTCAAGCTCCTGCCGAATTTCGTCAAAAAAATGATAATACCATTTACCAAAACTATATATATTTAGTTGTGAAGTGGTTCAGTGACATTTTCACACCAATTTTGAACTTTTGTTTGGTGTTTTCTCCATATACTGCCTATTATTTTTGTTCTTTCTTACTATTATTTATTAATTGTATTATTCTTACATTTGAATAAATAAAGTATATATGGATTCTAGACTCCCGATTCTTTAGAATCGGGCTGCCATCTAGTTTATGTATAATTATATAGTGCCTGTTGCACATGTCACTTTATATCTTTTATATATATGTAGTTTCAATAGCAAGAAAGGTCATTCGTTATGGACATCTTATTTATCTGCATATATTGAATGGTGTTCATGTATATATATGTTTTATCCTTGTAGCTTGAGCACGTGTTACTTCATATTCATCATGTTCACAACACCAAAATCACCTTCTTTCTGCACCTTTTGTTGTATATTACGGTTTTATCTGCATAAGACAAGGGTTATATGTTACCCTCTGTAACTTAACTACCTGAGCATTACATGTTCGGGCTTTATCTAGTATCTGCACCTTAGGGTTGGCATATTCATAACATAGGGATCGTTTTAATTACATATAATGCTATGAATATAGCTAATCCTTGGTTATATCCCCTAGCATAACTAAGATCACAAAGTTTGGGAATTTTCCTAATCAATTACATTTTTGGGATAGTTAACTTTTATATTGTAGCATAATGCGACACCTTGTAATGTGCTCATTTTACCCCCACATTTAGCTAACGATATTATGCACACTTTATTTATTTGTATGCCCGTATTCACTTATTTTATCCACTCACTCAGTCACATCTTATATTTCGGGTAGCTACATATAGATTTACATACATCACATGTTCGTTGTAGTTTTTGGCTGAGTGGAGCGCGCACCTGCATGTGCACTGGCTTTGGCTGCGCTGACTTTCGGTTCAGTGGGGCTCTGGAACGCACCGCCGTCTTAATATTGACGGCGCTGCGGGTTTGCGCTCCAATTACCGGAAGCGGCGAGTCACATGATAAGTCATGTGCCCAGTATATTCACTCGGCCAAATTAAAGCACCTTCAATATCAGGGGGAGTGCTCATACATACGTCACTCTGGGATAACATTGGCCAGACGCAGAATAAAAGCCGGCATTTCCCCTTCCCCATACACCACCCCTGAAGAAGGCATTACGAAACGTGCGTTGGGGTGGAAGGAGGCCCGGCCAGATCGCCCATACCAACGCTGGACTCCATACTGGGATTTTGCATTCAATAAGTAACACTGATCTTCATTTTTTTGCACATTGTGTGAGGTCTGTTTCTTGGATCGATATATATACACACTCTCATCTGGTCATTCATATTTAGCACTTTCTTTGGCTTATATTAATAATTGATTACATGACCTCGATGACCTAAGTAATCCAAATCAGGAATTATTTGATCTGTGTCCCTATTGCTACCACTGACCAATATGGCCCAGCACAGGTCCATGTGGACATTTTTACTATTTTTTTTCACAAAGTATGCGGATATTTCTGGCAGGCCTCCTTCACACAAGAGGCATCTTGTTGACTTTCTAATTAAATTTATGTGTTTCATGAATATTTAATAAAATTATGTGACTCTTTTAACAAACACATTGTTTGATAAGGGGTCGTTTGTGTATGTTCCGGTCAATGGTTCTGACTTGATCAAACTGGTGGATTTCCTTGATATACCTTTTTGACCACAATTATATAGCTTTGGACTTGGTTGTGATAATAATAATCTCTGGAGGCAGGCTCTCGTGGAGATCTATGTCCGGCCCATAGATCTTTACAGTTCATTTACATATTAAGCAAATTGTGTATTTCTCTGCAATAAAGCATCATATATCAGATATCAAGGTATCATTGTATTCAACTTTCTATGACCTCCATGAAAGTGGCAATGATCCGGGAGGGTACATCACAATAGCTCGTTAGATTACACTCATCTTTGATTTACTTTACATCAGATGCTTTCTACGAGAGATGGAAATGGGCCTTCAACAAGACCGCTCATGTCTATGGGGAATCCAGCTTCACTTGCCTCTGTCTCTGTCATCTCAGCGACAATCTCGTCTTCTTTGAACACTCTTATATCAAAGTCTTCAGATCCAACAAGAAGCTGTAATAAATCATGATGAAAAAAATTGTATTTTACTGCTTCATTCAAACTGTAGCAAATGCAGTACTGCCATGGACTTAGGACCACAGTGTCCCACAAACCCTTTTTCAAAAGTAGCAGATGGTTGAGCACTCGCTAAAGAGTTACATGGAGCTGAGCTGCAAATGACAGGTCCCCAATTACAGAGATCAGGGAGGGCCCCAGTGGGTGGAAACCCTCCCAATCTGTCAGCAGGCTATCTGAGAGCAGCATGATATAGGGGAACAGATTCTGATTCCAGCGATGTGTTACTTACTAGGCTGCTTTCTATAGTTTTGATATACTCCCTGTTTTCTCTGTTGCAGATGCAGCAGTGCTCAGAATGCTGAGCTGCGTATAACGCTGCCCACATCACTGATTGGCAGCTTCCTCTGTACACTGTAGATAATCAGTGGTGGAGGTGGCAGTATACAACTTAAGGCCCCTTCACATTGAGCGACGCTGCAGCGATACCGACAACGATCCGGATCGCTGCAGCGTCGCTGTTTGGTCGCTGGAGAGCTGTCACACAGACCTCTCTCCAGCGACCAACGATGCCGGTAACCAGGGTAAACATCGGGTAACTAAGCGCAGGGCCGCGCTTAGTAACCCGATGTTTACCCTGGTTACCATCCTAAAAGTAAAAAAAACAAACACTACATACTTACCTACCGCTGTCTGTCCCCGGCGCTGTGCTCTGCACTCCTCCTGTACTGGCTGTGAGCACAGCGGCCGGAAAGCAGAGCGGTGACGTCACCGCTCTGCTTTCCAGCTGACCGACGCTCACAGCCAGTACAGGAGGAGTGCAGAGCAGAGCGCCGGGGACAGACAGCGGTAGGTAAGTATGTACTGTTTGTTTTTTTTACTTTTAGGATGGTAACCAGGGTAAACATCGGGTTACTAAGCGCGGCCCTGCGCTTAGTTACCCGATGTTTACCCTGGTTACCAGTGAAGACATCGCTGGATCGGTGTCACACACGCCGATCCAGCGATGTCCACGGGAGATCTAGCGACGAAATAAAGTTCTGGACTTTGTTCAGCGACCAACGATGGCACAGCAGGGGCCTGATCGTTGGTCGCTGTCACACATAGCGATTTCTTTAACGATATCGTTGCAACGTCACCAAAAGCAACGATATCGTTAACAATATCGTTATGTGTGAAGGTACCTTTAGACTGACTGACTGGCTCATGAGACCTAGTCCGGCAGCGATAGTCTCCTGCTGATAAGGCACTGTTTGTATTGAAACTATAACACACAGACTAATAGGTGATACATCTGTGGAATCAGGCTATCTTGCTCTAGATTATGCCGCTCTCAGATTAAATACCAAAAACCTGATGACAGATTCCCTTTAAATAATCTGTAACATGACCTGAGCCCCACTCTTTCCTTGTTACATACAATCTGCACATAAAAGGGGACAGTCTGTACTGACAATTCTAAAAAATATAGGGATTTTTGTGTACTCACCGTAAAATCCTTTTCTCCGAGCCATTCATTGGGAGACACAGACCGTGGGTGTATGCTGTTGCCACTAGGAGGCTAACACTAAGTGATACAAAAAAAGTCAGCTCCTCCCCTGCAGTATACACCCTCCTGCTGGCTCTCAGCTAACCAGTTCGGTGCAAAAGTAGTAGGAGATCAATAATAACATATGAGAGTATAGTATATCCTTTGGAAACCTGTATGACCTGTAGAAAAAAAAACAAGCGGAGCGAAGGGAACTGCCTCCATTGCTATTATTCTAATGAAGGATACTCATAGCAACTCGGATGGAATGAGGGAAGGTACCGATTGGGGCTGAAATTCAGCCCTGTCTTGAGGACCCGCGTCTTTTAACGACGTAGCAGAAGAGATAGCCCACGACCAGACAGGCCATACTGGCATTTGCCAGAATTGCCTGATGGCCATTCCGGCCCGGAAAGAGGGGATGAGTGACCAAGTGCGGGGGCTCCCTGTTGAAGGACCACGGCCTTGTTTCAAGGGAGGACTCCAACCCTCTGGAGGTGTCCAGGATCGTCCTTAAAAAAGGATATCTGCTTGGCTGAATACGAGGAAGACCTGTCTGAGTCTATCCGCTAGCCCAAGTGAGGAAGGGTATCGTAAGGTACATATGTATATAGACGGGTTCAGCGTAATCCTGGAAGGATGGTTGGAAGTCGACCAGATAGGAGAGAATGGCCACGCACCCAGAGTGCCAGAGGTGCATGACAGCCGTCATGAAAATGGCGAACACTTTGGGAGCAGTAGCAAAGCCAAAGGGAAAGGTCGTGACTTGTGAAGGTAAGCATCCCGAATGTTGATGGATGCCAGGAAAAAACTCCAGCTTTTCCTATTGAAGTGATGGCCGAGTGGGGGAACGCCATCCAAAGGAGGATGACCTTTTCGAAGCTTGTTAGAATTTAGAGTTCCAGGATCGGTCTTATCTTTCGGTCCTCCTTTTGGAACCAAGATCCCTCAGATCTAGACTGTCCTGGACAACCCTTCCACTGTTGGTTGGCTCCACAGGACCCTGCTATCCTTTGTGCCCACGTGGGGAACACTCCCAATTATTTACCAAATAAGTGACCACTCTGTAAGGGAGTGATGACAGAGGCTTTTTTTTTTTTTAATCGCAGAGTATGCTTCCGTTCTCTGATCCATAAAGCTGAATGAAATGGGAGTCGCTGCAGACAGTGTCGCACAACTAGCCGCATTCAAAGAGGCATGCACCAGAAAAGCCTCCCGCTCAAGAGATTTGAATGGCCCGCTGTACTGTCTCCGGAGGAGAGATAATTGATCTGAAACAAACAAATATAGACCAACACTGGAACCATCAGTAACAAAAAACTTCATAGACCAAGCACCCTATGGTGAGGTGTATAGCATATTTTACATAGGACACTCCTATGTGTTGCGGACACTACTCAATCTTTTTGTAAATGAAAAAAGCTAAGGTGTCCGACCAGTAGACCATTGGTCTGGTAACCCTTGTGGGCTAAGGCAGGGTAAGGTGCTGAACTCGATGCCGCAAGACGGAACGAGTCATTGTCTGACAGTCCGTGGCATTTTTAAAACATGATCCATCGGGCAGGAAAACTGGTAGGCGCCAGGTAGCGAAGTGTGCGGTTGCATCCGCTAGTGAGGAGAAAAACCCATCTCTTGAGTTGCTGCCGTCTTTGAACGTGCAGAGATAAAAAGGATGAACTCTCAATCAACCAACCTCTTAACAGGGAGGTGGAGAGGAATCGTCCGCCTCCTCGCATCATCCACTAAATAGTGGCGATGCAGAGGGGAACTGCTCGGACGTCAAAAAGAAAGGCATCTGTACAACTACGGGGATCAAGTTTCCTGGAGGGCCGGGTTGACATCAGGCCTGGTGGTAGCAGAGTATACGTAGAGGGGACACACCATGAGCTCATTTGATGATGATAACGTGAGGAGATCGGTGTCCTTTGACGGACCCGTCACCCAGAGTATACATGAGGCGACAACTTCATGTGCTCTTTTGATGATAGTGTGGGGAGATCGGTGTCCTTTGAAGGACCCGTCGCCCAGAGTATATGTGGAGGCAATACTCCATGTGCTCATTTGACGATGGTGTGAGGAGATCGGAATCCTTTGAAGGACCCATCGCCGCGAGTATACGTGGAGGCAATACTCCATGTGCTCATTTGATGCTGGTGTGAGGAGATCGGTGTCCTTTGAGAGACCCGTCGCCAGAGTATACGTGGAGGAGACACTCCATGTGTTCCTTTGATGCTGGTGTGAAGACATCGGTGTCCTATGAAGGACCCGTCGCCCAGGGTATACATGGAGACAACACTCCGTGTGCTCATTGGTGCTGGTGTGAGGAGATCGGTGTCCTTTGAAGGAAGAAGATGAACGCCGAGAATAGAGTTCTCGTCCTGAATAGGGAGGCGGAACCTGAAGCGCAGCCTAGCAGGGGGCGGAGATCCGGGTTGCGGCCTACACAAACCCGAAGCCGGGGGCTAAATTTTTTAAGCCAGCCGGCACCGAACGAAGGAAAACGGGGAAAAGAAGCCGCCGATTGCGCAGAGCCCTCCACCGTTCGAGCCCCGGCACTTACCCCAGTATGCAGCTTTGTTCAGCAGGTCAGAAAAGAAAGAGAGCCTTTGCTGTTGCTGCTGTTTGGACGGTGCAGGGATAAGAAAAGTCCTCAATCCATAGTCCCTTTGGAGGTAGAGAGGAACCGTCCGCCTCCTTGTACCATCTTCTTTTCGTGGTGGTACAGTGGGGGCTGCTCGGACACCACGCTGGAAAGTACCTCTGAACAGCCGAGGGTAAAACCTGGTGGGCAGGGCTGAATGTCCGGCAATAGGCCTGGCTGCAGACGAGGATACTGGAGGCGACACTCCAGTGCTCGTCTGATAAGGGAGGGGGGAGATCGGTGTCCTTGAAGGGGACCGTCGCCCCTAGAATCAGCTCAGGCAGTGGCTTCCCACGTCACAGGAGAGGATACGGAGAGGTAACACTCCCATGCTCGCCTGTTGTTGGTTCGGGGAGATCGGAACATGAAAGAATCCGTCGCCCCATTCGTCCGTTGTAAAGGTAGAAAGAGTTTTTGGGATCTGAATAGCAGACCCGTCCGTGTGCCTCCTACGGACACTAAGCAAGAACTGGTTAGCTGAGAGCCAGCAGGAGGGTGTATACTGCATGGGAGGAGATCACTTTTTTAATATCACTTAGTGTCAGCCTCCTAGTGGCAGCAGCATACACCCCACGGTCTGTGTCCCCCAATGAGGCGAAGGACAAATATATATTTAATTAACATTTCATCATACCTGGATTTAAAGGATATCCCCCGAATGCTCACCCCCATCTTGAAAGAAAGTTGTTCCAGGGATCACTATCAAAATCGTCCATTCCACTCAGGTAAACCTTATATTGGTAGCGTGATCGCTTATAAGCCACACAGGACGTAGCGCCGGTGTGTATGCACTTTTTGTGCGTATATATTTTTTATTTACTACTTATAGTCTTCTACCCTAGTAGTGATATAGGGGTCCACCTGCTGCAGTCCGCCTTTGTCAAACGTTACAGCGCCGCTATCTCCCAATATTTCTTGTATGTTCCAGGGATCAGGTAATCACCAGGGATCCCCCAGCCATTGATGCTGATCACCAGGGGTCCCCCAGCCATTGATGGTGATCACCAGGGGTCCCCCAGCCATTGATGGTGATCACCAGGGGTCCTCCAGCCATTGATGGTGATCACCAGGAGACCCCCAGCCATTGATGGTGATCACAGGGGTCCACCAGCCATTGATGGTGATCACCAGGGGTCCCCCAGCCATTGATGGTGATCACCAGGGGTCCCCCAGCCATTGATGGTGATCACCAGGGGTCCCCCCAGCCATTGATGGTGATCACCAGGGGCCCACCAGCCATTAATGGTGATCACCAGGGGTCCACCAGCCATTGATGGTGATCACCAGGGGTCCCCCAGCCCTTGATGGTGATCACCAGGGGTCCCCCAGCCGTTGATGTGATCACCAGGGGTCCCCCAGCCATTGATGGTGATCTCCAGGGGTCCCCCAGCCATTGATGGTGATCACCAGGGGTCCTCCAGCCATTGATGGTGATCACAGGGGTCCCCTAGCCATTGATGGTGATCACCAGGGGTCCTCCGGCCATTGATGGTGATCACAGGGGTCTACCAGCCATTGGTGGTGATCACCAGGGGTCCACCAGCCATTGATGGTGATCACCAGGAGTCCCCCAGCCATTGATGGTGATCACCTGGGGTCCCCCAGCCATTGATGGTGATCACCAAGGGTCCCCAAGCCATTGATGAGGCAGGGCAAGTAGTACTAAATGGCATCTGACCCTATCTGGAAGAAGCCACAATCACTTCTGCAATCCTTACCTCTTTTTTCCCATCTCCATCGAAATCACACAAGGCGAGGGAGCGCACATTGTCCCCTGTAACCTGAAACACATCAAACAAGAAACATCTCACAGAACAGCAGATGAATTACACAGACAGCAAAAAAAGTCAAGACAAAGATTACACCCCTACTGAGGTCTATGGAAGCAAAAAAGGAAAGCCAAAATCATGGCCGATATAAGGAGTATGGGGTCATATATCATTTTCCTTGTGATGTGTGGTGCCAGTAAAAATTTACTGAGCCGTTTCTCAAGTCAAGTCAAGGGACTTTTACATGGGCATATAATCAGCCAAATGATTGTAAGAGCAATTGTTCATGGTCACTGGTGCAAACATGGCAGCGATCAGCCAAACAGAGGATATGCTGCCGACAATATGCAATATGTATGGGTGCCAAACTAGAACGTCAGCCATGTAAAAGGGTCTTTAAATGGAACCAATCAATGCGTGTTTTTACGATCAGTGATTTTTCATCAATGAAAAAAAATAAAGAAAAAAAAATAAAGAAATTATCAAACTTCTCTTTTGGCACACAGATTGTACACTGGTGCCATCCGAGCGCTGTCAGTGATTGTCATGGATCCATAGACCTGTAGGGGTAATTTTGATCCATGATTGCCATCTGACATCTCTGTGAGAAACGTATCTCCGGGAGAACAAAAGGTGAATGTTGGATTTCTTCACTTGTCTCTATGATAATGTTTTCTACATTGAAAAATAGAATGAATGAAATGGTAGAAGAAATGATAGATGGCCGATCTGAGCAGACTACCGTCATTTACTGTCTCCAATGACACACGAGAATATAGGGTCCTACCGTCCAAAACATGTCATTCCCTCTGCTGTCAAATCCTTGCAAGGCACAGTTTCCACCAATGATTGCAAGGGGACAAGTGACATCTCCCAAAGAACCAAGGATGACCGCATTGGCACCGTCCGCAATCTAAACAATTACAACAAAAATGACAGACGTTGATATCAGCATACAATGTAAACACAATCTGCAGCTTTTCCCAATCACGGCAGATGTGGAAGCTCCTCTATATGCTATGCTTCCACCCTATGCTCCCCTGTATCCTACGCTTCCACCCTATTACTATTATTATTTATTTATATAGCACCATTAATTCCATGGTGCTGTACATAAGAAAGGGTTGCATACAGAGTTATAGATAACGTTTACAATAAACAAATTTACGATGACAGACTGGTACATGGGGAGAGGACCCTGTCCTTGCGGACTTACATTCTACATTCTTGCACCCTATGCTCCCCTATATCCTATGCTATCATCCTATACTCCTCTATATCCTATACTATCACTCCATGTTCCTGTCTATCCTGTGCTACCACTCCATACTCCCCTATATCCTATGCTACTACCCTGTTATGGCTGCTATATTAACCTATCACGCTTTGCCCGGCACCCACAGCTCTCTGGCCTCTCTCCCCGCACGGGCATGGAATGAGGCCGGAGAGCATTAAGTTATGGGACAAGCCCCCTGCACTTGGGGTTCATCTGCATAAATATTCGCTAATGCATTTCTACAATATGGCACCATGGACTGGAACTGGACATAATGAACATTATAGTGACTTTATGTCTATGTGACCTGTAAAGCTGGCCATATACACTGGATAGTGACTCCCAGTATACGGGGTCATCTAGTCCCACCATGATCAGTGGGCTCAGCTGACGTTCGTCTGATGTGTATGAAGGCCTTAAAAGCTTAGGCTCGGACACTAAAGATGACGATACGGCATAGTAGCAGTAAGGCTACGTTCACACTAGCGTTGCGCCGCCCTGCGTCGGCGACGCAACGCGCGACGCACGGAAAAACGCGCGCAAACGCGCGCAAAAACGCGCGCGTTTTGCGACGCGTGCGTCGTTTTTTGACGAAATCGGACGCAAGAAAAATGCAACTTGTAGCGTTTTCTTGCGTCCGACGCTAGCGTCTAAAACGACGCACGTGTCGGAAAACGCGTGCAAAAAGACGCACGCGTCCCCTATGTTAAACATAGGGGCGCGTCGCCGCTGCGTCGCCGACGCAACAGCGACGCGACGCTAATGTGAACGTAGCCTAACAGATGGGACACCCCCATCATGCCATCGGTTGGACTACTAATACCCTCACCATTGACTTTCCTATTATATGCCATGCGCGCCCTTCACTCACCCCAGGGCTGGTAAAAAGCTGCTGGTACAAACACATTACCCCGCTGCTATTTAGGTGGATCCTTTCCACTCACCTCTTTAAAAAACAGGTCGGAGTTGTTATGGACATCATAGGCCAGGAGGTTGGTTTGTGTCCCCACTATCAGGGAGTCGCAGCCCAGCTGGGGGTCCAGCGCTCCCGCTGTCAGACAGCTGACACTTTGGTTAATGTTTAGCAGAGAGATGTCCGATTCCTGAGCGCTGTGCACTAAGCGATTTGCAGAAAAACGTTGGCTGCGAGCATGGGGGTTGTGTATAAAAACCTGCAAAAATATATAAAAAGCAAGTTAAACATATCTAGCTCAACAGAGCTAGCTCCTGAAATCAATCCTGGGGCGATTGTTTCTCCTTTAAGAAGACCCCTGTCCCCTTGGCTGCAGTGTCCTTACACTCCCTCCCCCGGTCCAGCATGGAGTCTCTGACGCTGCTCCTGGTGCCGGTCATTGTCGGCTGATGAGGTCGGCTATTAGCAGCAGCGGTGCCGACATGATGCCAGCACTGCAGACAATAACAGACACCAGGGGCGGTGAAGACTCAGTGCCTGACCTGGGGAGGGTGATTAAAGATTTTATTTTTTTTTGTAAACAAACTGCAGGCATGAAGCAGGAGTTTTCCAAAACCAGAAAATATTTTAATAGCTAACATCCCTGATCCTTCTACATCCCGAGGCAGACAGCTAGGCTGCCTCCATATGCCTGCAATATAAATGGAGGACGTCTGCGACCATGAAGATCACAGAGTACGGAGTTAATGGTGAGTAATGTGAGGTAGTAATGAGCGGTAATAATGATTACTGTGAGGTAATAACGAGTACTGTGAGGTAATGTGCAGTATTAATGAGTATCCTGAGGTAATGTGAGGTACTAACGAGAACTGCGAGGTACTAATGAGTACTGTGAGGGAATGTGAGGTAGTAATGAGCACTGTGAGGTAATGTGCAGTAGTAATGAGTACTGTGAGGGAATGTGAGGTAGTAATGAGCACTGTGAGGTAATGTGCAGTAGTAATGAGTACTGTGAGGTAATGTGAGGTAGTAATGAGTACTGTGAGGTAATGTGCAGTAGTAATGAGCACTGTGAGGTAATGTGCAGTAGTAATGAGTACTGTGAGGTAATGTGAGGTAGTAATGAGTACTGTGAGGTAATGTGAGGTACTAATGAATACTGTGAGGTAGTAATGAGCGGTAATAATGATTACTGTGAGGTAATGTGTGGAACTAACGAGAACCGCAAGGTACTAACGAGTACTGTGAGGGAACGTGAGGTACTAACGAGAACTGCGAGGTGCTAACGAGTACTGTGAGGTAGTAATGAGCACTGTGAGGTAATGTGCAGTAGTAATGAGCACTGTGAGGTAATGTGAGGTACTAATGAGTACTGTGAGGTAATGTGCAGTAGTAATGAGTACTGTGAGGTAATGTGAGGTACTAATGAGTACTGTGAGGTAATGTGAGGTACTAATGAGTACTGTGAGGTAATGTGAGGTACTAACAAGAACCATGAGGTACTAACGAGTACCGTGAGGTAATGTGCAGTATTAATGAGCACTGTGAGGTAATGTGAGGTACTAAAAAGAACCGCGAGGTACTAACGAGTACCATGAGGTAATGTAAGGTACTAACCAGTATCATAAGGCAATGTAAAGTAATAACCAGTGTCGTGAGGTAATGTGAGGCAGTAACGAGTACTATGAGGTAATGTGAGATAGTAATGAGCACTGTGAGGTAATGTGCAGTAGCAATGAGTACTGTGAGGTACTAACGAGTACCGTGAAGTAATGTGCAGTACTAATAAGTATTGTGAGGTAATGTGAGGTACTAACGAGTATCGTGAGGCAATGGGAGGTACTAACGGGTATCATGAGGTAATGTGAGGTAATGTGAAGTAATAACCAGTATCGTGAGGTAATGTGAGGCAGTAACGAGTACTGTGAGGTATTGTGAGCTACTAACGAGTACTGTGAGGTACTGTGAAGTAGTAATGAGTATCGTGAGGTAATGTGACGTAATGTGAGGTAATAATGAGTATCATGAGGTAATGTGAGGTAGTAACGAGTATCATGAAGTAATGTGAGGTACTAACCAGTATCGTAAGGTAATGTGAGGTAATAACCAGTATCGTGAGGTAATGTGAGGCAGTACCGAGTACTGTGAGGTAATGTGAGGCAGTACAGAGTACTGTGAGGTAATGTGAGGCAGTACAGAGTACTGTGAGGTAATGTGAGCTACTAACGAGTACTGTGAGGTAGTAATGAGTATCGTGAGGTAATAATGACTAATATGAGGTAATAACTAGTACTGTCAGGAAGTAACTAATACTGTGAGGTAATAACAAGTAGTAATGTGAGGTAGTAATGTGAGGTAATAAGTATTTGAGGTAGTAACAAGTGCCATGATGTAATAACGATATAAATGGCCAGATTAAATGTGTCCTTTCAAGACAAACCCAGTCCAAATGTCCACTCTGGACCCTGTGAAGATGGCACAGTGCCACTGTCCGGGTACTCTGACGGGCTGATGGATATCACACAGTTAGGTTTTTGTACCTTTCCAGCTTGGGTGGCTGCAGTTAAACATGGGTGCGTCCCGTCATATTTCCCCACGGTCACCATGCGAGGGTTGATTTTGTGATTCAACTTCAGGGTAAATATTGGAACAAGCATGATGGCTCCTAGCAAAGAGATAACACAGTCTTAATCACACAAAAAAAGTATTATTGGAAGATTGTGAAAGTATGGAGAATCGCTGGCTGCAAAACTGGGCCCTGTGATAACGTGTGCGGCGAAGCCTGACGACTGGAGGTGGTGTCTCGTACATCCTGAGAATGGAGGCGCCAATTTCTTGCATGGGCACTCCCCTAGTTAAGTCAATGAGGGGTAAGGAAACTGCTAAGTCACCAATTCTCGTAGGGTCATAACTGGGCATGTAGTCAAGAATTGCACAGACTTCATACTCTGTGGAAAGTCTGAACTGCGCCTCTTCTGCCCTTACATTGGTGTGGGATGTATCGGCACCGTATAGCCACATCTAACATGGGGTTTGGAGAATCACTTAAAGTGAATATTTCGGCAGGTTTTTGCTATGTAATCTGAGAGCAGCATAATGTAGGGGCTGAGACCCTGATTCCTGTGATGTGTCACTCTTTAGGCTGTATGTTGCTGTTTCAATACAAATCAGTGGAGAGTATCACAGCAGGACTAAGTGTCTCGTGCCTCCTAGTCCAACCACCCCCTCCCCAGCACTGATTGGCAGCTTTCCACCAATCACCAATCAGTGGTGTGGGCGGGGTTATACAGAGCTCAGCATTCAGAGAACTGTTAGATCTGAAGCAGAGAGATCTGGGATTGCATAAAATGACACAGTGCTGGAATTAGGCTCTCTGCCCCTACATCATGGATTGGGTACAAAGAGTAAATGCCTAAAAACAACATGATAAAGAGGTATAAGAAGGATGTTCTGCAGATGGAATTACACACGGCGTCCGTGGAGACAAGGCCATCGGTGATCACTTCAATGGCAGCATTTTACAGCGCTAAAGTTATCATGTGACTTAGGATGTGTGCACACTGTGTCTGTCTGCCACTGATTATGGAGATGGGGATTGGCTGCAGCAATCATTTGACTGCCTGCAGTCTATAGGCTATAACCGGCCCCTGATGGTGGCAGGGGAGCTCCCCGGCTCTGCTACATGTGCTGCACTCATGTGTCGGGAGCAGCTCTGCACTCACTGCACTGCACTGTAAGAAACTAAAGCTGAGTCCTCCGGTCTCCATGGCAACCGAATGTGGCGGCGCCTGACGGCACCTCCCTGCTGCTGTCGTTATGGCCGCCCGGCTGCAGCACAGCTCTGACATCTCCTCTCCCCCTGATCTCCCGGTAACGTCACCCCACAGGCAGACACTCACCGCGGACCGGCGACGGTACCTGCTAGATCCTGTGCAAACTAGCGAGAGGACCTTTGGTGACGTCACGACCATGTGATCAGTCACGTGTGTGGGAGGAGTCATTCTCAGGACCAGAGCCTTTCTAACGTCACGTGTGTGATCCGTGCCCGCACCGTTTCTGGCTGCGCCGCATCGAAAAATGGAAAGAAAAGAAAATGCAGTTGGTATTGTACATTTTAATATGGATAAAAACGCACATGGCTATTGCATGGCCTGTGTTCACACGCAGCTTTGTTTGCAGCAGCATCAAAAGCTTCCTGTCACATGCAGACTATATGGGCTGAAAGGCGACTGAGAAATTCTGTATGAGACTGGGCCAGACGTTAACTAAAAGTATGCAAATCACTTACAGACTAGTCGGAATGTGACTAGAAGTATGCAAATCACTTACAGACTAGTCAGCACGTGACTAAAAGTATGCAAATCACTTACAGACTAGTCGGCATGTGACTAAAAGTATGCAAATCACTTACAGACTAGTCAGCACGTGACTAAAAGTATGCAAATCACTTACAGACTAGTCGGAATGTGACTAGAAGTATGCAAATCACTTACAGACTAGTCAGCACGTGACTAAAAGTATTCAAATCACTTACAGACTAGTCGGAATGTGACTAGAAGTATGCAAATCACTTACAGACTAGTCGGCATGTGACTAAAAGTATGCAAATCACTTACAGACTAGTCGGCATGTGACTAAAAGTATGCAAATCACTTACAGACTAGTCGGCACGTGACTAAAAGTATGCAAATCACAGACTAGTCGGCATGTGACTAAAAGTATGCAAATCATTTACAGAGTAGTCGGCATGTGACTAGAAGTATTCAAATCACTTACAGACTAGTCGGCACACGACTAAAAGTATGTAAATCACTTACAGACTAGTCGGCACATGACTAAGTATGCAAATCACTTACAGACTGGTCGGCAGGTGACAAAGTATGCAAATCACTTACAGACTAGTTGGCATGTGACAAAGTATGCAAATCACATACAGACTAGTTGGCATGTGACTGAAAGTATGCAAATCACTTACAGACTGGTCGGCACGTGACTAAAAGTATGCAAATCACTTACAGACTAGTCGGCACGTGACAAAGTATGCAAATCACTTCCAGACTAGTCGACACGTGACAAAGTATGCAAATCACTAACAGACTAGTTGGCATGTGACTAAAAGTATGCAAATCACTTACAGACTAGTTGGCATGTGACTAAAAGTATGCAAATCACTTACAGACTAGTCGGCACGTGACTAAAGGTATGCAAATCACTTACAGACTAGTCGGCATGTGACAAAAAGTATGCAAATCACAGACTTGACGGCACGTGACTAAAAGTATGCAAATCACTTAGACTGGTCCAAAACATAAAAAAGTGGGAAAAAAAGAACCTTTGCTTCAGTCCTCATTAAGGAACCTGTCGTCTCAGAAAACACTTTACCTGCAGATTTAGGGTTAATCGTCAGCAAATCACGTTACAATGAGCTGTTTAGCCGTGGCACTGAAACTGCGGCTACCTGGAGGAAACTATCGTATTTCCTCGTGGGAGCCTCCAGCTTTCAGTGACAGTGACCTGTCAATCAAAATGCCCCCATGACTGAAAGCCGGCGGCTCCCGGGAGGATATAAAGCTCATTGTCTCCCAATTTTTTTTAACTTCTTCACAACTTGTGCTGTTTAGGTGAGCTGTCTGGCTCTGATCCTTGCCAGTTAAAAGCTTGTTCTAAGCTTGTGCTGTCTGGTGTGTGTTCGCCTGTACTCTGTGCTGTAAGTTCTGATCTGCTTCTGTTGCTGACCTTTGGACCGTTTGTTATTGCCCCTTTGCTTATCCGCTATTTCTCTGGTATTCTGACCCTGGCATGTGACCCGACTTGCTACTTTGTATTTTCCCTTGGTTTACTACGTGATCTTTTGGTATTTTTTTTTCTCCATACGTTAAGTGTGACCCCGGTCTTTGATGTGATGCAGGCTCACACCGAGCCCGCATCTTTCCCTGCGCATGATGACTGATTTAATCAGCCATCATCTGCCTTTAAAAGGTACTTCTCATTAAGTTTTGCAGCCGTTGTTGAGATATTAAAACTATTTTTTTGTTTATAGCTCATTCGCTTGGAGACCGACCACTGCTGCTAGATAAGAGAACACGCGGAGGGCTTACAAGCTCTTTTCTATTGCTTCTTTCACACTAGCGTCGTAATCTCCCCGTCGCAATGCGTCGGGAAGAGATTCCGACGCTAGCGTTTGCTGCATTGCACACTGGAGGCAGCGGATGCATTTTTCCGGCGCATCCGCTGCCCCATTGTAAGGTGCGGGGAGGTGGGGGCGGAGTTCCGGCCGCGCATGCGCGGTCGGAAAAAGCGGTCCGTCAGGAGAAAAAAACGTTACATGTAGCGTTTTTTTCTCCCGACGGTCCGCAAAAGCACGACGCGTCCGTCGCTCGACGGATGCGACATGTGGCAATCCGTCGCAAATGCGTCGTCAATGCAAGTCTATGGGGAAAAAACGCATCCTGCAAGCACTTTTGCAGGATGCGTTTTTTCTGCAAAACGACGCATTGTGACGGATTGCAGAAAACGCTAGTGTGAAAGTAAGCTTTGTTTTAAATCTGGCCAGGATTTCTGGAGTGCGCTGTTACCTCTTAATTCCAGTAATTTTTACTGCAGTGCTTAACAGCAGAGGTGGTCGGTCTCCTTGGCAATGAGCTAAACAAAAGTGTCAATATCTCAAGAACGGCTGTAAATTTTAATAAGCAGTAAATTGGAAAAGTGTTTGTTTTTACAAGAACTATCCGAAAATATCAATGTATGAAGACGGGAATAACCCTTTAATCCATTGGGGTGAACGCATAATATTATCTGCCTCTACAGCTTATGATAAGTTGTTTTTGCTACTAGTGACTGTCGTACTCCACACGTCGTATATTATTACTCCAAGCACCAATGTCCCCATCAACAACCCATTCAGATCAGGAGGGTGAGAAGGTGGCAGCCCGTAGAGTCCCGTGATCCAGCCTGCCATGATGTCAGCCATGGGCATTGTTCCTGCTTCCTCCCTGCAGCCTAGCGACCCGCAGCATAATGTGCACCATTCAATGGAGCCGGAACCGTGTGCAGAGACTGTGGGAAACACGCCGCCTCCTAACACACCCAAATAAATAGAAATGTCTGAGTTTGTGTATTGTGACTTGTAAGGCACCAAAAAAAAAATTATCTGCTGATATTTGCAGAAGTAGCGTCACTGCCCATCGTTTTATTTGGGTGGCCCCCGAAAAGTGTATTTTTCATTATTCTCAGTGGGAGATGTATTGAAGTGTATAGCAGTGCAGCTCCATATGCCTGCAATGTGTTTCCTTTAGTTGAAAGCTGGTTGAAAGAGTAACATGCTGATATGTCTTATTTCTATGCCGTGATGTCACAGTGTGCATGCTGACTTTTCTGAGTTATGCTGTGTTTTATCACTGTACTGTGACATCACAGTGTACATTATCACTGTTCTGTGACATCACAGTGTACATTATCACTGTTCTGTGACATTACTGTGTACATTATCACTGTACTATGACAGTGTACATTATCGCTGCACTGTATCATCGACGTACCGATGGACAGTGTGTTAAATGTAGCACAACGTGGGCAGCGGATGCAGTTTTACAACGCATCCGCTGCCCATTGTGATGAGCGGAGAGGAGGGGGCAGAGCGTCCGCCAAAAACACGACGCATCCGTTGCACGACAGATGCGACGTGTGGCCATACGTCGCAATGCGACGGTAATACAAGTCTATGGAGAAAAAACACATCCTGCGGGCTCATTTGCAGGATGCGTTTTTTCACCAAAACGAAGCATTGCGACGTACGCCAAACAACGCAAGTGTGAAAGTAGCCTAAGGCTGGTTTCACATTTGCGCTGGGCCGGGCTGTGTACTTCCTCCGTTAAGCCCCGCCTGCTGCCGCGCCTCTTCCATTCAGCTCCGCCTACATCGGCATGCGTCCTGCGTACCTATCTTTAACATTGGGCACGCGGGCCATGCGGATGTATGTGGATGCCTCCGCATGCGTCGATTTGATGCTGCGCCGAACGCAACATGTTGCGTTCGGTGCAGTGACACATTTTTTGCATCATTCCTACATCTATGAAGTAAACCTGTTTACTAGCGTTTTTATCGTGTTTTTGCCTCTTATTCATGTGTCATGTTTTAAATAAAGCTGCTTTGTTTTTGATACTTCCTGTCATTTGAATTTGACGAAACTTTATTGATACAGTCATGTGTGGATTACATGCATTTTTTTTTTTTTTTACCTGTTGATTTAATTAAATTCTCTAGAAATAAGAAATTCCTATTTGTTTTTATCTACTTGATATGAGACAAATGACTGTGAAATATCCATTCTGACTAGATTATAGCGACGGTAGAAAATAAATTTGCACAGCAAAAAGAAGCGGGTCATTATTGGTGGCTTCTTGCTGAGCCGTGTGCAGACGGCTGAGGCTTTGGCCCATTGTCAGCTGGCCGTGTGCACATTCCCCTCCTCCTGCCCATGCCTCCTTACCAGATAAACAAGATGGGCCCTGCATATTAAGACGTCTCTTTAGCTGCTTTGCATTTGGTGATGTTTTGAGCTTGAGAAAAATCTACAATGTTTTCATGTTATAGAAGAAAAGTAGCCTAATGCTATCGGCATTACACACCCTGGTGCAATATGCTACCTATAATAGTAGTCAGCACAAGGGTTAATCATTGATTTTGCCATTTGCAAATACAGAAGCATTAAGGCTGTGTGCACACGTTGCTGATTTTTCGCAATAAAAATGCTATAAAACCGCAAAAAAAAAAAAAAACAGCATACAATAAGAATCCCATCATTTAGAATGAATTCCACACGTTTTGTGCACGATGCGTTTTTTCCACGAAAAAAACGCATCGCGGTAAAAAACGCAGCATGTGCATTAATTTTGCTGGTTTTTTTTGCGGATTTCCCACTATAAAATGCATTGGGAAATGTCCGGAAAAAGCCGCATCAAAAACGCGCAAAAAATGCATGCAGATGTCTTGCAGAAAATTTCAGGTTTTTCTCAGGAATTTTCTACAAGAAATCCTGAACGTGTGCCCTAAATCGCATGTATGCATGCTCTGCTGTGTGATCCAGTAGGAAAACATTGCACGCAACATCAGTGTGATAAATAGCCAAAGTGTGAACGCAGCCTAAGGAGGTTGTACCGCGATAAACTCGTCAGCTATTCACTAGATAGGTGATAACTGTTAGGTACCATCTGTGGCGATCACACGTGCATCTCCTAACTTATCAATAGGTAATATATATCATTAGTGGAGGAAAAATACAGAGCTCTTCTCCTAGATGAAGGTCCCAGTTCTCCTGACCGAGCCAACGTTGGATGTCTCCATATGAAATTAGGCATTTACAGAGTAGGGTCCCATAGACGTTTGTAGATGCCATGTTAGCTCTCCTCACTGAATGTGGGCTTTCTTCTATATTACTGTGGTTCTCCAAAAATAAGCCCTACCCCAAAAATAAGCCCTAGCGTGAGTTTACAGGATTTTTGGAGTATGCTTGAAATATGAGTTAGGCACCTGTCCTGGATCTAAGCCTGGTCCACTAGACTCCGTTGTGCACCTCATCGGGCTGTGACGATGGCCCGGCGTGATACAGTACCTATATAAGGCTCACCAAGACACACACTTGTGTCTTGGTATTAAGACTTCAGTGTTGCTAGACTCCAGCTGGCTTGCTCTATACACCTTGAGCTAGTCAGCTGGTGTCTGCAATCCCCTGGATGTCTCCTTCCTACCTGCATGGTGTCTCCTGGCCGTTTCCCGCCTGCCTGCGGTTTTCTGCATCCCGTCTGCCTGACCACAGTCTCCTGGACGTCACCCCACTGCCTGAGGTTTCCTGCATCCCGCCTACCTGCTTACGATCGGAAGTCCATGTCCCGTGTGTACCATCTATCTGCTATGCTGACACCCATGGCCCGTGTGGCCACCCAGACCTTGGGCTTGGAGGATCCACCTCACTTGGTGAATCTAATAATAAACTCTACACCAGAGGTGTCAAACTGCATTCCTCAAGGACTGCAGACAGGTCATGTTTTCAGGATTTCCTTGTACTGCACAGGTGATAATTTAATCACCTACACACATCATGATTACAGCACCTTGTGCAAAGCTAAGGAAATCTTGAAAACACACATGGTTTGCGGCCCTCGAGGAATGCAGTTTGACACCCCTGCTACACCATAAATAAGCCCTAGTTAGTCAGGACCGGCATTATGGGGGCAGTTTTAAGTTTGAGACCACACATGAGGTATGTGCACACAATGTCTTTAATCTGATGGTAGAGCCACTGGACTTTTCTTTACAAGTATCAACAGTTGTTTTTTTGCATGTCTCGCCTGTTGGGCAATCTTTGCATGTGTTGTCTGTCTCCCCATATAGGCCTGTAGGGAAATGATGCACTTCTGCTTTGTGTGATGTTAAATGCAGCAGATTTTCTGGGCAATAATGGAACAAAATACAGTATTTATGCTACATGGTATTAGTAAACTTAGGAGGTGTTGTCTGTTCATGATCCATTCCTGCCTTTGGCTTCTAAAACTGTATGAAAATTCTGAAGGTCTAAATCTATTATATCCGTATTCTGTAAGGGGCTGATCTAGAATGCATTGTCACTGGTGCTGGCTCATCCTGTGTCTTGGATGGCTGAGTAATTGGTGCACACTGCACTCAGTGTTTATACTTTGCCTTTTGCACATGTTGAAGGCGGTGGGAGTGTTGTGCACTAGTCCTAGTTTTGCACTCGGCTCAGGATCTTGTGTATATAAGGAAGTGACAGAGGATCCTGCATCAGAACACACAGCATCAACACAGCTGAGAAGCAAGTGACTGCCTCTGTCTGATCGCCAGCACCTGTCTGATCGCCAGCACCTGCCTGATCTCCAGAATCGACTGACTTCCAGCACCTTCCTGATCTGATCTCCAGCACCTTCCTGATCTCCAGGATCTACTGATCTCCAGCACCTGCCTGATCCTCCTGATCTGATCTCCAGCACCTGCCATGGACCCTCAAAACTGCACCTGTGCCAATGGTACGTAGGGCCCTTATAGGCATCAGCATGTTATAACCTTCATTAGCTTGGTGAACTTTCCGGGTACGTGATTCATTCTAATCTGGTGAAAACTTATCATATATACTTTATCTCTCCCCAGGTGGATCCTGCTCTTGTGGGGATTCCTGCAAATGCAAAGACTGCAAGTGCAAGTCATGCAAGAAAAGTAAGTACACGTATGTGGCTATGAAAAAGGAACCATCATTTCGGCTGTCCAGGTGTTCGGCCAAACACTCCAGTAATACCAACAGTCCGAGCGATAGCCGGCACTCGCATCTTCTTAAAAGAATTGCTTTATTGATCCAGTAGTATAAAAGGCACAAAAAATGGTCGGACACAACATATTAAAAGGGCAAAAAAGAAATATCCACTGCGCTCACAGGCAACATGGTCTTTTGTCAAGCCTGGACTGCGCAGGTCTGAAACATGTTGATATTTCTCTTCTGCCTTTTTAATTTTTGTGCTGTTGTATTCGACTTTTTTTTTTTTCTATACTACTGGGTCAATAAAGCAATTCTTTTAAGACGATATGAGTGCCAGCAATTGTTTGAACTGACGAAATCAAGTGAATAGTAGTAAAAAAAATAATAATAATGTGCATTTAGGGCATCATGATGTATGTTAGATCTGTTGCAAATTTCATCCTTTTCAATGCAAAAAAAAAAAAAAAAGGTAAATCAATAAGACATTATTCCGGGGTCCGCAGCCTTCATTGCTTTCGCTATTGTAAGGGTATGTGTCCACGTTCAGGCTTGTTTCAGGATTTGGTCAGGATTTTATGCAGGTAAAATCCTGACCAAATCTGCACCTGAGGTCACTGGCAGGTCACCTGCGGTGTTTTGCTCATTGTAGCAACATGCTGTATTCTGAAAAAACGTGCCACATGTGCGTTTTTGTGGCAAAGACGCATGCTTTTTTTCTGCATAGTGGAAACGAGATTTCATTAAATCCCCTCCACTATGCTGTAACATCTGGACACTGCGGAAAAACGCAGCGTTTCCTGAACGTGGAAATATACCCTAAAACTTCAGCTCCCAATGTACCCTGACAGCACACAGCTGGGACTTGTAGTTTCACAACACCTGGAGCACGGTAAGTTGCTGACCCTTCCATGTACCAAAGCATGTGATTAATTAAGTTAATTGATCAAAAATGTAATCAGATGGGTCCATGGTGATCGGCAATTCTGCTATGGCTAAAAAAAGTTCACTTTTAAGGTGTCATGAAGATGGCTGTATTTTCAGTCCGAGTGCGATCTGAGAAAACATCGGATCACACACTGACTAATGGTATTCTATAGGGCCCTTCACATGTCCTATTATTATTATTATTTTTTTTTTTTTTCCTTTGACACAGTCTGTCCAAAGGGAAAAAAAAAAAAATCACAGCATGCACGACTTATATTCGAATCGCACTCTGCCATGCAAGTGGGAAACGTCAGACTGCACTCGAATGACATATGAGTGCAGTCAGATTTCCATGGACTGACACAATGGAGAAGATGGAGACTTTTTTTTTATACTTCTCATCTGAGGAAATCTGATAATCAGCCCGATTTTCTCAAATGAGAGAAAATACTGCTGAGTGATCCTAGCCTTGCTGTGGGGTTACTTTCACACAAATGTATATTAATAATTGCAATGGATCATTCTATATGGGATCCTATATATGTATTATTATTATTCCTGGTGATCTGCCACCCTCTACTTCAAAATTATTGAAAAATTGCATAATCTTTTCCTGGCAATAATTTTCTGCCTTTTCCCCCACAGGTTGCTGCACTTGTTGTCCTGCTGATTGCAGTAAATGCAGCCAGGGCTGTCAGTGTGCAAAAGGATGTGATTCCTGCAGCTGCTGCAAGTGACCATCTCGGCTGAAAGTCCCACCTGTTACCATGTCCTAAATGTAGAAGTAAAAATGTATCCGTGCAGTATGTGTATAATAAGTGTGGACAACCTTGGGAAAAAAAAATTGTTTTGATAATAAAGTGTGATAAAATTTGACTTTGGGCACGTCTTATTTATTACTGTAACATTAATGGATGTGACTTGGGGAGGTAAATTTCCAGGTCCTAGTGTCCACCACACTTTTTGATTTCTGGTTTCGACTTACTGATGTAAAAAAAACCTCACCAAAATACTCAATGTGTGCACGTGGCCAGAGATGCAGCCACCCAAAAAAAGTTAATTTATAAGAGAAAATAACCGGGGGGAAAAAATGAATTTTCTAGTCATCACTGGTGAGTCCCCACCGATCTATCAATAAAAAAAAAAAATGATCCTTCTCTCTAAACAGCGTAGCGAGAAACGTCAAAACGCCAGAATTACGTTTTTTTGGTTGCCACAACACTGCATTAAAATGCAATAACGGGCAATTAAAAGATCATATCTGCACCAAAATAGTATCATTAGAACTGCAGCTCGTTGCACAAATTATAAGCCAGCACCCAACCCCAGATCACGAAAAATAGAGACATTATGGGTGACGGAAAATGGCGCAAATTTTTTTTTTTTTTAGTTTGGAATTTTTCACCACTTAAATAAAAAATAACCTAGACATGTTTGGTGTCTATGACCTCGTAATGACCTGGAGAATCATAATGTCAGGTCAGTTTTAGCATTTAGTGAACCTAGCAAAAAAGCCAAACAAAAAACAAGTGTGGGATTGCACTTTTTTTGCAATTTCAGCGCACTTGGAATTTCCCGTTTTCCAGTACAAAATATGGTAAAACCAAAGGTGTCGTTCAAAAGTACAACTCGTCCTGCAAAAAAACAAGCCCTCACATGGCCATATTGATGGAAAAATAAAAAAAATTATGGCTCTGGGAAGGAGGAGAGCAAAAAACGAAAATGCAAAAACAAACAAAAAAAAAGCTTCGGGGGTTAAGGACTTTGAGCAGCTGGGTCAGTTGTTGTAGAGGATAATGATTCATGCAGGGAAAATAGACATCCTGTTTGTACATAGAGCAAAGTGAAGAATTAGCTGGGTAGAAAGGCAGTGTGAGCAATTGTAAGTACACAGTGCTGTATAATATGATGATTAAAATAACATAGTAAAAATAACATAGTTAGTAAGTTAGTGATTGCAATATATTAAGAGGCTAAACACTTTGGGAGGAGGAGAAGGAGGAGGGCTTCTATCTTGAAAAGTGAGACTGTTTTAAGACCTCCTTTTTATCGCATGTGCCAGACACATATGAATAACACAAGACTGAATGCCAATAGACTCCACTGTAAAAAAAAACACTTATTTACTAGATATTGTATTACTGGATACTACTGTATTTTAGTGCTTATTTTGATGGTCTTACCAAGGGGGTGTGGCTTACAGGTTAATTATGCAGAGCAGTGTAAAGACACGCCCCAGAGGATCCTCTGAGCACTATAAAAATGATCACTAAATAATCAGATCCGTATCTATGGAACCGTATATTGGATTTTAACCCCTTCATGACCCAGCCTATTTTGACCTTAATGACCTGGCCGTTTTTTGCAATTCTGACCAGTGTCCCTTTATGAGGTAATAACTCAGGAACGCTTCAACGGATCGTAGCGGTTCTGAGATTGTTTTTTCGTGACATATTGTGCTTCATGTTAGTGGTAAATTTAGGTCAATAAATTCTGCGTTTATTTGTGATAAAAATGGAAATTTGGCGAAAATTTTGAAAATTTCACGTTTTGAATTTTTATTCTGTTAAACCAGAGAGTTATGTGACACAAAATAGTTAATAAATAACATTTCCCACATGTCTACTTTACATCAGCACAATTTTGGAAACAACATTTTTTTTTTGCTAGGAAGTTATAAGGGTTAAAATTTGACCAGCGATTTCTCATTTTTACAACGAAATTTACAAAACCATTTTTTTTAGGGACCACCTCACATTTGAAGTCAGTTTGAGGGGTCTATATGGCTGAAAATACCCAAAAGTGACACCATTCTAAAAAATGCACCCCTCAAGGTACTCAAAACCACATTCAAGAAGTTTATTAACCCTTCAGGTGCTTCACAGCAGCAGAAGCAACATGGAAGGAAAAAATGAACATTTAACTTTTTAGTCACAAAAATTATATTTTGGCAACAATTTTTTTTATTTTCCCAATGGTAAAAGGAGAAACTGAACCACAAAAGTTGTTGTCCAATTTGTCCTGAGTACGCTGATACCTCATATGTGGGGGTAAACCACTGTTTGGGCGCACGGCAGGGCTTGGAAGGGAAGGAGCGCCATTTGACTTTTTGAATGAAAAATTGTCTCCACTCTTTAGCGGACACCATGTCACGTTTGGAGAGCCCCCGTGTGCCTAAAAATTGGAGCTCCCCCACAAGTGACCCCATTTTGGAAACTAGACCCCCCAAGGAAATTATCTAGATGCATATTGAGCACTTTAAACCCCCAGGTGCTTCACAGAAGTTTATAATGCAGAGCCATGAAAATAAAAAATAATTTTTCTTTCCTCAAAAATGATTTTTTAGCCTGGAATTTCCTATTTTGCCAAGGGTAATAGGAGAAATTGGACCCCAAATGTTGTTGTCCAGTTTGTCCTGAGTACGCTGATACCCCATATGTGGGGGTAAACCACTGTTTGGGGGCACGGCAGGGCTCGGAAGGGCAGGCACGCCATTTGGCTTTTTAAATGGAAAATTAGCTCCAATCATTAGCGGACACCTTGTCACGTTTGGAGAGCCCCTGTGTGCCTAAACATTGGAGATCCCCCCCACAAATGACCCAATTTTGGAAACTAGACCCCCAAAGGAACTAATCTAGATGTGTGGTGAGGACTTTGAACCCCCAAATGCTTCATTGAAGTTTATAACGCAGAGCCATGAAAATAAAAAAAAATTTTTTTCTCAAAAATGATCTTTTAGCCTGCAATTTTTTATTTTTCCAAGGGTAACAGGAGAAATTTGACCCCAAAAGTTGTTGCCCAGTTTCTCCTGAGTACGGTGATACCCCATATGTGGGGGTAAACTACTGTTTGGGCACACGTCGGGGCTCAGAAGGGAAGTAGTGACTTTTGAAATGCAGACTTTGATGGAATGGTCTGCGGGCGTCACGTTGCGTTTGCAGAGCCCCTGGTGTGCCTAAACAGTAGAAACCCCCCACAAGTGACCCCATTTTAGAAACTAGACCCCCCAAGGAACTTATCTAGATATGTGGTGAGCACTTTGAACCCCCAAGTGCTTCACAGACGTTTACAACGCAGAGCCGTGAAAATAAAAAATCATTTTTCTTTCCTCAAAAATGATGTTTTAGCAAGCAATTTTTTAATTTCACAAGGGTAACAGGAGAAATTGGACCCCAGTAATTGTTGCGCAGTTTATCCTGAGTATGCTGGTACCGCATATGTGGGGGTAAACCACTGTTTGGGCACACGTCGGGGCTCGGAATTGAGGGAGCACCATTTGACTTTTTGAATACAAGATTGACTAGAATCAATGGTTGCGCCATGTTGCGTTTGGAGACCCCTGATGTGCCTAAACAGTGGAAACCCCTCAATTCTACCTCCAACACTAACCCCCCCACACCCCTAACCCTAATCCCAACTGTAGCCATAACCCTAATCACAACCCTAACCGCAACACACCCCTAACCCTAGCCACAACCCTAATTCCAACCCTAACCCTAAGGCTATGTGCCAACGTTGCGGATTCGTATGAGATTTTTCAGCACCATTTTTGAAAAATCCGCGGGTAAAAGGCACTGCGTTTTACCTGCGGATTTTCCGCGGATTTCCAGTGTTTTTTTGTGCGGATTTCACCTGCGGATTCCTATTGAGGAACAGGTGTAAAACGCTGCGGAATCCGCACAAAGAATTGACATGTTGCGGAAAATACAACGCAGCGTTTCCGCGCGGTATTTTCCGCACCATGGGCACAGCGGATTTGGTTTTCCATAGGTTTACGTGGTACTGTAAACCTGATGGAACACTGCTGCGAATCCGCAGCGGCCAATCCGCACGGTGTGCACATAGCCTAATTCTAAAGGTATGTGCACACGCTGCGGATCCGCAGCAGTTTCCCATGAGTTTACAGTTCAATGTAAACCTATGGGAAACAAAAATCGCTGTACACATGCTGCAGAAAAACTGCACGGAAACGCAGCGGTTTACATTCCGCAGCATGTCACTTCTTTGTGCGGATTCCGCAGCGGTTTTACAACTTCATTTATTATTTTTTTTTTATTTTGATCACTGTGATAGATTATATCTCAGTGATCAAAATGCACTTTGGAACGAATCTGCCGGCCGGCAGATTCGGCGGGCGCACTGCGCATGCGCCCGCCATTTTGGAACATGGCGGCGCCCAGGGAGAAGACGGACGGACCCCGGCAGGATCGGTAAGTATGATGGGGTGGGAGGGAGCACGGGGGGGTGGAACGGAGCACGGGGGGGTGGAACGGAGCACGGGGGGGTGGAACTGAGACGGGGGTGGAACGGAGACGGGGGGTGGAACGGAGCACGGGGGGGTGATTGGAGCACGGGGGAGCGGAGCACAGGACGGAGGGGAGCGGAGCAGTATACCGGACAGATCGGAGGGCTGGGGGGGCGATGGGTGGGGTGGGGGCACATTAGTGTTTCCAGCCATGGCCGATGATATTGCTGCATCGGCCATGGTTGGATTGTAATATTTCACCAGTTTTAATAGGTGAAATATTAGAAATCGCTCTGATTGGCTGTTGAAAGTGAAACTGCTAATCAGAGCGATCGTAGCCTCAGGGGGGGGGTGAAGCCACCCCCCTCCTAATCCCCCCCCCCCCCCCCCCCCCCCCCCCCCCCGGGCTAGACTACCACTCCCCCTGTCCCTGCAGATCGGGTGAAATGGGAGTTAACCCTTTCACCCGATCTGCAGGGACACGATCTTTCCATGACGCCACATAGGCGTCATGGGTCGGATTGGCACTGACTTTCATGACGCCTACGTGGCGTCATGGGTCGGGAAGGGGTTAGGAAAAACATTCGGGTGCAACAGGGAAAAAATGATCACTTTTCACCTGGTGATAGGTCCTCTTTAATATGGCCAAACAAATTGGGAGTCTTTCTCAACTGGACTGTATGTATAAGAATATTCTCTCCTTATAAAAATTGCCAATAGCTGAAAATGAACTCCATGTACATGGAGGCAGATAAAGTCTGTATGGCAGGGCATAAAGTCCATGCAGCTTCATGTACTGCCATACTGGTGCCATGCCCAGGACTCTAGCGTGCTTGGGCCATAAGGTCCCATCGCCTTGAAAAACCTCAGACCCTGAATGGATCAGATTAAACTAAGTAGATATCTTTCATGGAGCAGTATTACATCAACCTTCAAGGTTTGACAATGAAGTTCTATCAGGGAACACTGCGACCCGGCCATTACTCAGCCAGACCGCTTACCTGTATGTAAGATTAGCCGACTTCTGAACAATGTTGTATCTTTACCCAGTCTTCGGTATTAGGCTATATTCACACTTTGCGGATTTTGCTGCGGATCCGCAGCGGATTTGACCGCTGCGGATCCGCAGCAGTTTCCCATGAGTTTACATTACAATGTAAACCTATGGGAAACAAAAAACGCTGTGCACATGCTGCAGAAAAATCCGCGCAGAAACGCTGCGGATTACATTCCGCAGCATGTCACTTCTTTTCTGCGGATTTTCACCTGCTCCAATAGAAAACTGCAGTTGAAAATCCGCAGAAGAAAACGCAGTAAAAACCGCAATAAATCCGCAGTAAAAACCGCGATGGGTTTTCACTGCGGATTTTGCAATTCCGCTGCGGAAAAATGCGCAGTGGAATCTGCAAAGTGTGCACATAGCCTTACGGTGCATGCTGTTCTCTTTAATCCTGGATTTTGTCAGATAAATGGTAATCCTGATTTGTGCCCTCATCACTCATGAAGTTTAAGACAGAGACCCCTCAACCAATGTAGGAAAACATGCATGGCGCAATTACAACAGTACCTATAGCCCAGGGGGCCCCAGTGTGCCTAAATAAGAACTGATATACTACTGATAAACAGATCTGCATCAAATTTCATAATACCATCAGCATGCAATGTTATATAGTCTCTTGGACCTAACGAGGCTGGTGTACTTCCTTTGAAAAGCTTGAGGCAATGGCTATATAATCTTGATATTAAAATGAGCTGTTTTAGTCAAGCTACACAGTGAGAGAGTTTGAGCCCAAATGTATTCAAACTCCACCCACCCAGCCTGATTGACAGATGCAGCTTGCCCTCACCATTGTGAGGTTTCAGCAGCAGGGAGGAAGGACACTGAGGAGAGCTGCAGCTTGCCCTGGCTAGTGTGAGAGTTCAGCCGCAGGGAGGAACAACGCTGAGGAGAGCTGCAGCTTGCACTGAGCAGTGTGAGATTTCAGCAGCAGGGAGGAAGGACAGGGGAGAGCTGCAGCTTGCACTGAGCAGTATGAGATTTCAGCAGGGAGGAAGGACACTGAGGAGGGCTGCAGCTTGCACTGACCACTGTGAGATTTCAGCAGCAGGGAGGAAGGACACTGAGGAGAGCTGCAGCTTGCACTGAACAGTATGAGATTTCAGCAGCAGGGAGGAAGGACAGGGGAGAGCTGCAGCTTGCACTGACCACTGTGAGATTTCAGCAGGGAGGAAGGACACTGAGGAGAGCTGCAGCTTGCCCTGACCACTGTGAGATTTCAGC
The DNA here is from genome assembly GCF_032444005.1 of Ranitomeya imitator. Taxonomy (NCBI): domain Eukaryota; kingdom Metazoa; phylum Chordata; class Amphibia; order Anura; family Dendrobatidae; genus Ranitomeya; species Ranitomeya imitator. Next base: position 118,944,573 of record NC_091290.1, on the reverse strand, counting down.
AGCAGGGAGGAAGGACACAGGGGAGAGTTGCAGCTTGCCCTGAGCAATATGAGATTTCAACAGCAGGGAGGAACAACACTGAGATGTCAATCGTGCTACACGTTCACATATTGCATTTACACTTCTGACATGGTTAATCAAGGTACACCAGCCTCAGTAGGTCTATCAATCAAATATATATTTAATATTATATTCAGTTAATATTGTGAAATCTGACGCAGATCGGCTTTATTCTCTGCAGCTCTCTATGGAGTTGGAATCATATAAAGGTAAAGTAAAGCCCAATAGCTATATCCCCATAGCGGTAAAAAAAAAAAAAAACAGCTGGACTATAAGCTGATATATATGCAATGTGTAAGAGTACACTCACACTGTACCATTTCATAGACACAACCTGAAGAAAAACAATAATGAGCATATACCCAAATGGCAACTGCACATGTAAATAATGTAGGATATTTAGTTACCATCCCCCCACATCAAGGTGAACCCATTGAGATAGTCCTGTCCTGTCTCTAGTATTAAAACCTTACCATGTATCAAGCTACGTCAATGTGAATAAGGGCAAAAAACAAGCCCTCACCTGGCCATATTGACGGAAAAATAAAAAAATTATGGCTCTGGGAACAGGGGAGAGAAAAATAAAACAAGAAAATTAAAAAAGCTTCGGGGGTTAAATGGGATGGCTGTAAGGGTAGTGTTATATTCACACATGGTGCATACGATTCAGAAAGTAGGAATGGAAGTCTATGGGGAAAAATGCCACAAAGTGGGTAAAAAAATAAAAGAGCATAAAATGCAAGTGAAAAATTGGTACCAGAAAAAAAATTGTTTGTAGGGAGTTTCAGAATTTCACATTGCCTTCTAACAAACATCTGATGCCAGTGTTTGTTTTAACAAAGAAAGGAGCAAAAAATGCTGTATTTTAAGAAAAAGTACATTGCTTTTCTTTTCAAGCATTTTTTTCCATAGAGAAGACTAGGAACACATTAAAAGTGTGAAAATAAATACACCAGAAAGTACTTTGTAGTGCACTTTATATTTTCTATTGCCATTTCTTCCAGCCCCTTTTAGATAAATGAATCAGTTGCAGAAATGTCCGTGATATTCTGTGAATATACCTCTACCCCTGTTTTTAATGTGATATTTGAATAAAGCTTGTAATTTTTCAACAGCACTGATGAGTGGAACCTTTTCTTCTTTTTCCTATATTACATGGACTAATGGATGAGCGCACAGTTCCCGCTGCTTTGGCGATCAGCTCCACATTTCGCACACATAGAACCACTTTTTTCCATGGTGCCATTTTTTAATATTTTTTTTTTAACCTTTGTTATGCTGTGGAGGGACCTTAGAAACTAATTTGTAGCAGAAAAATTTGATGCAAACCTAATTTCTTGGACGATTTCGAGCGGACCTGTTGAAGCTCATTTAAGTCTTTTCTATTTGCCACTTGCGCCTCCTAGTGGATTTGTGTATAAATTGACAATACCGATGTTGGCGGCACAGTATAGGACACATAATAAGGGCATGTGTCAACGATAAAAAATTGTTGCAGACATTTCTGCATCAAAAAAGTGTGCCTTGGCAGTTGAAAGCTAAAAAAAAAAAATAGTGTATTTTTGCCGAGTTTTCACGTGTGTTTTTTATGCATTTTTATAATGCATTTTATTCTTAGTCATTATAATGGTTGAAAAATGCTGAAAGATAATTTATATGCTTCAAATCTGCAATGAAAAAACACCAAGCAACATGTGCGTGAGATTTCAGAAAATTGCTGCGTTTTTAGTGCATAGAACCACACGGGAAAAAACGCACAATTTAAAGGGTGCCAACACTGTTGGCCATGACTGTATGCATAGACGCTGCCTAAACCCTGCCTGGCATGGTCACATTGGGTGGGTGCATCTTCCCCCATGGCTTTCTGCGGACGATGTACACTACACTTCTGATGGTATCGGTATCTCAAGCAGCACTGCACAGAGAAGCCGGGGAGAAGAATGTGCCCATCCACTGTGTGCAGTTAAATAAATAGGGCAGCACACTGCAGCGCCAAAACATGCAAACTTGAAAAAACGAAATTTGAACTGCATTACTGCACTAGAAATATGAAAAATGAGAGCTTTTAGCGCACAAAAATGGCCAATTTTATGTGTACCTCGTAGCCACGTTAAGGCATCTCTCTTATACGAGGTCCTACGTTTGACCTACCTCACTGAGAATAAACGTCTCCATCTGAATGGGTACATGTGAAACCTCTTCTTGGACTCAAATTCTCTCTCTATGTGGAGGGGTATTGGACCTACTATAATTAAAACACCTGAAGCTAGGAGGCGGGGAGTGCACGTGTACCCATTCAGATGGAGACGTTTATTCTCAGTGAGGTAGGTCAAACGTAGGACCTCGTATAGGAGAGATGCCTTAACGTAGCTACGAGGTACACATAAAATTGGCCATTTTTGTGCGCTAAAAGCTCTCCTTTTTCATATTTCTAGTGCAGTAATGCAGTTCAAATTTCGTTTTTTCAAGTTTGCATGTTTTGGCGCTGCAGTGTGCTGCCCTATTTATTTAACTATATACGAGTTGGCGACTCTGGGTTCAGCACCTGTTCACACTCAGTCTATGTTTGGATGTGCAGGTCAGGTTTTGAAATGCATCCACTGTGTGCACACTCACAATGAGGCCGGGATCACACATGCGAGAAATACGTCCGAGTCTCGCATGGTAATACCCGGCATCGCCGCCGTCACTCAGGAGCTGAGCGTCGGCCGCATAGCAATACATGCGGCCGCATGCTCCACTCCTGAGTGACGGCGGCAGTGCCGGGTATTACCATGCGAGACTCGGACGTATTTCTTGCATGTGTGATCCCGGCCTGACACTGTGTGCATACACATCCGGTGCTCAGCCCACATGTTTCCCAGCACATGTCAGCTGTTTTGAACAGCTGACATGTGCCCCTAACAGCCGCAAGTGTAATCGTGATCCACCCGCCGCTGTTAACCTGTTTAATGCCACTGTCAATCTGACAGCGGCATTTAATGTGATCGCATTGAAAGTTCGTCACTAATCCCGTCCATCGGCACCCGTGTCACATGTCACATGACCGTGAGTCATAAATGGGTTGGCATGACAACCTGGGGTCTGCAGCACCCCCTGTGGTTGTCATTGCTGGATTGCTGTGAGCACCGCCCAGCGGTCGGCGCTTCAGCAAGTGAGCATTTCTGCTACACACAGGCAATCTGATCATCGCATGTACTGTATGTAGCAGAGGCGATCAGAAGATCACAACTTCTAGTCTCCCTTGGAGACCATTGAAGCATTCCAAAAGTAAAAAAAAAAAAAAGTTTAAAAAAATATTTAAAAATATAAAGTTCAAATCACCCCCCCCATTCAAAAAAAAAAAAAACACATACAGTATTTGGTTTCGCCGAGTTCAGGATGGCCCGATCTGTCTTGATATAAAAAGAATTAATCTGATTGGTAAACTGTGCAGCGAAAAAAAGTCAAAAGCCAGAATTGCATCTTTTTGGTCTCCGCAACATTACATTAAAATGCAGTAACTGGTGATCAAAAGATCGTATCCACACCAAAATGATATCATTAAATACATCAGCTCCGCACGTATCTACCGACTCATAATGACCTGGAGAATCATAATGGCAGGTCAGTTTTAACATTTCGTGAACATGGTAAAAAAAAAAAAAGTTGCGGGATTGCACTTTTTTTGCAATTTCATCACACTTGGAATTTTTTTTCCAATTTTCCAGTACACGACGTGGTAAAACCAATGGCGTCATTCAAAAGTACAACAAAAAAAGTACGCTAAAAAAAAAGCCCCTCACTTGGCCATATTGACAGAAAAATAAAAAAGTTATGGATCTGGTAAACGGGAGCAAAAATGAAATTTTAATAATCATGGTAGGTCCAATCTCTAGAATTCCCACCAATCCTGAGAATGAAGACGCTTCAGCTTTGCATCCTCTACAGTTTTTCTACGCAGGAACGTTGGAGCACCATTGTACGTGGAATAACTGGGAAGTGGACACAGAACAGCATATTCTTGTGATTCCTCTTCGATGCTGGAAATAATTCCAAGAGACTTTGCCATTTGTAGCTTTAACGCAAGAAAAAAGTAGTATAGTATAAAGTTACACATAGTGTAAAAACAGCCACATCTCTCAGAGGTTGCATTCGGTACAGGTAATATTGAGGTTTGGTTAGAATAGATCATGTAAGCCAGACACTGAGGACCACGGTGAACATGACAATGATGATGAAGAGGTAGAGTAGGAAGACAAGCCTGTCCACAATCAGGGCAGCAGTGCACCAGTCTGACTTGGCATCCTCCTTCTCCTTAGATAGGGTAAGCTCCTGATGAATGTGTAGAATTTCTGCCAGCAGCCTTTTTAGCAGTTTTACTTCTTGCGAAACTTTTCCCTTTTGTAGATCCTTCTTCTCCTGGAGTTCAGCTATCTTCTCGCATTTCTTTCCATTATAAGCTCCATCTAGGAAGAAAGCAGCAGCTGTAGATGGTAAAGAGCTAGAAACATCTGATGGCTGTAACCATCCCATGAATCCGTACTCACCATTTCCTTCACCTGCAATAGGAACCTCATCTTTTTTATGGGGCTTTACTTTGAAACGCAGAACACGGGCCAAATGTCTCATGATCCAGATTTTTATCCATGCTGGAACGCTTGGCTGAGATTCAGACAACATTAGCATGTAAGAGGTTGCAATAGAACCAATCGTACTGAACACCATGACCGCAAGGCAAACGCAGCAGAATATACCTGTAAATAAAAGACGGAAAGGAGCCAAAAGAGTAATTCGATGAGAGAACACTGGGAATGGGGCAAAATTCCAGAATAGGCAATATGGCCAACTGCCTCCAAGATCTAGACCATGTTGCGAGCTTGGTTATGCTTTTTGTATTTTACATTGCACTCATTGCATGCCATCTTATAATGAGCATTTAGATTAGAGGATCTGACACTAGAGAACAATTGGACTTGCCGAAACCATATCTCCCCTGGCTAGCATCTATAAAGAGCCTCCATACACATCAAACCGATGGCTGAACCTGTCGAAATCATCTAGTCTAATGTGTATGGGGTCTTTACTCAGGATACACATAAGAGTAACGTCAGAGCAGAAGTATTTTTTTGGGTTCGTTTGGTTTTTTGGTTTGCTTACATTGGGGATAATATCACCTGGCCGCTTGCTTTGCATTTTGTTGGATTGGAACGTCTTGGCCAACAAAGGATTATCAAGATGTCATAAAAACTCCTAGCTAAGGGAAGATATGACATTATGATCCTTTGTATGCATATTACGGGGATAATCAGGTTGTCGTTATTATTGGAGTGTGTAGCCAATGTTGGTCTCAAAACCTTTCAACAGTTCTGTCAAAAACAGAGCAAAAATAGCATCTTGGGGGGAACACATAGCCAGAATCCGAAAAGGGTCAAAAAGACCCAAGCAGGGTTCAGAAGAGAAAGGCGGAGAGTTTGGGAAGTCGCATATGAAGGACCACATCCTTGTGGAAGGGGTTTCATGGAGCAGTGAAGAGGGTCCTATCAAGTAGAGGACACTCCAAGGAGATAGGAGGGTCACCCCAAGATGACATAAAAAAGGTAAGATGGTAGTGATACGCTGAAAAAAATGAACGTGTGACGGGTTTATTTCTGGTTAATTATGATATTATTAAAAGTACTGTAAATCTAAGGAATTCGTGACTCTATGTTGTTTAGTAACTATTGTAAGATGGACGTCTGATGGGTCCTTGAGGGGTGTTATGAACAGGTAATTCAGAACCACAATGGACCTTGAAGTTCAGAGCACACAAGGTGACCTGACATTTACCAAAAACATAAGATAAGCTCTGAGACGTGGAAACTCTGCTGACCGCAATCCCTAATCCTAACACACCACACTAGAGGTAGCCGTGGATTGCGCCTAACGCTCCCTATGCAACTCGGCACAGCCTGAGAAACTAACTAGCCCTGAAGATAGAAAAATAAGCCTACCTTGCCTCAGAGAAATTCCCCAAAGGAAAGGGCAGCCCCCCACATATAATGACTGTGAGTAAAGATGAAAATACAAACACAGAGATGAAATAGATTTAGCAAAGTGAGGCCCGACTTACTGAATAGACCAAGGATAGGAAAGATAGCTTTGCAGTCAACACAAAAACCTACAAACAACCACGCAGAGGGGCAAAAAGACCTTCCTCTGCGTCTCAGAGCTTCCAGCAAGCAAGAAAAAACCAATATAGCAAGCTGGACAGAAAATATAGCAAACAAAAATAACACGAGCAGAACTTAGCTTATGCAGGATAGAGAGGCCACAGGAACGATCCAGGAGGAAGCAAGACCAATACTAGAACATTGACTGGAGGCCAGGATCAAAGCACCAGGTGGAGTTAAATAGAGCAGCACCTAACGACTTAACCTCATCACCTGAGGAAGGAAACTCAGAAGCCGCAGTACCACTCTCATCCACCAAAGGAAGCTTATAAACAGAACCAGCCGCAGTACCACTCACGACCACAGGAGGGAGCGTGGCCACAGAATTCACAACAGAGGGGAGATATGTATCATCGAGGTTGGTAGCTTCGGTGATGTGAGCTCGGAAAGCATTCTCCAGCACATACAGTATATAGTGCTGAGAGAGTTATTAAGCCACTCCAGGGCTGTATTTTATGAGCAGTCAAGAGATGGATGTTAGTGACTGCTCACGTATCTCCACCCCAGGAGCATGGTTTGGCAGATGAAATGGAAGCCGAGTGTCTGGGTCTGGGATGTGTGGATCTTCTATGTGTTGGTCTGTGCTAAGGCCTAAAAAACCGGACACTATCCTAAGCGGGTGGACCCGCGATATTGTATGGACTTTTTACTTTGTGTTTTCACTTTGTGCCGGCTTTTCGTTAGGTTTGCTTTCCTGAGCAGTTTATGGCGTTTTAATAAACCAGCCTTGACATTTCAGCCATACTGCTTCCTGTGCCTACGTCAAACGCAGCTGTGTGAGTACAAACCTCCACACTATGTAATATTGTAATAATTATATTATCTGTTTTATCAATATTATACTATTCATGTGATTCTGAGTATAAAACCATTTGTTTTTATGCGTTTTGTCAGTGTGGTTTCTTAGCTGACCGTCCACTAGAATCTATGCAGGAATATAGTTATTTGGTTATTATCGTTTGATATTGATTATTATCAGTAATAATACTTCCTGATATTGTTATTGTTCTGAATTCTTGTCATTCAGTATCAATATTGCTGACAGTAATAGTATTTCTAGATCATCCATTATAGAAAGTGTCCCTACCTAATATTAAAATGGGAATTTGTTTTCGCCAACATCAGATTACTCTATTGCACCTGATGTAATGATGACATTTCAATGAAAACCTTAAGGGGAAGCTGATTGAAGATACTGATCAAACAAATATTAGTAAAGATTTCAGCTCTGAAGCCCACAGGATTCTGAATACTGCTGCCCTGGAGACTACACTACAGACAGTAACTCAGGATGAATGGCATATACTGTAGGTAATGGAGTAATCTGTGTACTGCAGCACACTAATTTCTCTAGTTTTATAGGTTCATTATAGACTATATGTAAGAAGATAGAAATATACTTACCTAGCACAGGGGTATGGATCGAGCTAGGGAGCATATCATTCAGAATTAGCAGGAGCACAGAAAACCCCAGCACCAATGTAATCTTAAATCCAAGTCTCTCTCCTGTTCCCATTTGTATAAACATACTAACAATATCCAGAATGACCAAGAAACACGATGGGATGATAAGGTTTATAATGTAGACCACAGGGGCTCGCTTTATGGTAATCTGAAAGGTAAAGTTAGAAAATGCTATGAATTAAGTTTATTAAGTCAACCTGCTGTCAAATTTTGGTGGGAAAAAAATTACTCATGTTGGTGCTCCTTTGTCTTGTGGGATTAGCTTCTTACAACCTGAAAAATTTCCATTAGTTAGCACCGTAATTTGGCATAGTTATCGTTAAAATTGATGCACTTGGACCCACCTACCAGTAGAGGTTGAACACACCGAGACAGGCATGAGGTGGATAGCTGTGCAGCAACAGTGAAAAGCCTGTGTCATAGCTGGCTATTAAGTGGGGGCGAGTTGCATTCTCTATTTTTTGTGTGCTACCCATTATTCTGGAATTAGCTTTTTGCAGCCTGAAAAATTTCCATTAGTTAGCACTGTAATTTGGCATAGTTATAATTAATGCACCCACCTACCAGTAGAGGTTGGACACACCGAAACAGTCAGGAGGAGGATAGCTGTGCAGCAACAATGAAAAGCCTATGTCATAGCTGGATATTAAGTGGGGGTGAGTAGCGGTCTCTATATTTTATGTGCTACCCAAAGGGCACAAATAGGGCCAAAGGGGAGCATGTAAGAAGCTAAAGCCTGAACTAGAATTTGTGCCATTTGTCCCTGGTGAAGGAGACCAGCCTTCTGCATCTAAACACCACCTTTATAAATAAAGGGCAAAATTTTACACCACAGAGAGGAGCAGAGAGGCTTATTCCTGTGAGTGAAGAGTGTATCCACCAGTAAGGTGAAAAAGATCCACCCATAAGAAGTCTGTATGCTTATGCCTCGAAAATGAAGCGGTTTGCCAAAGTATATGGTATAGAGACTGATGCCTAATAGTGAGGGACTGATACACGGTAACTGAGAGAGCAGGTATGAGTGTTGGGAAATGTGTTTTTCCATCATCCTTGAGTGGTAGGCCACAATAGCTACCATACATCACATTCCAATTTTCAGGATGTCCATAACCAATCCAAATTTAATCCTCTAAGAACCAATGATATACAATCTCATCACAGGTCACATGCGGGTTCTATAGAGAGGGCTTAGGAACTGAGCCTGTTTTATACTGGTCAGTTTCCAGCTGTATTTCACAGCCAGCATTTTCCTTTAACAGCAAAAACGAGAACTTGTTCGGATCACTGTTTTTTGACAATTTAATTGTTACTGTCAGTCACTGACAGCACCATTTGTATAGTCTGCTTGCCAGTGTGCTGTGCATCATCTCCGATCAGCCCTCCTGCAACTCGATTGCAGGGAGTCGATGGCTTGTTATGGCAACCGGGGGACCTGCTCAAGATTCAAGTTCCCTAAGTCAGCTAAAAAATAAAGTCAGAAAATATAGTCCTATTTATCAAAATATAAAAAAATTTAAACCCTAGGTTATATATGCTAAAAATTAAAAAAATAGAAGCTCTAGAATTGCTGTTTTTTGGTTGCCACAAATTACCCCCCCCCCCCCCCAAAATGCAATTAAAAGTGATCAAAACATGGTATGAACTCCAAAACGGTGTCAATAAAAAAGCTGCAGCAAAAAAAGAAAACCCTAAGAAAATTCCACTAGAGAAAAAAAAAACAAAAAGAGTTCAAAGTTTCAGAAAATTGCAGCAAATTTTTGTTTTAACAAACTTAAATTTCTTTACCCCCAAGGGTGGTTTGCACGTCAGTGACCAGGCCAATTTTTACAATTCTGACCACTGTCCCTTTATGAGGTTATAACTCTGGAATGCTTCAACGGATCCCGGTGATTCTGACATTGTTTTCTCGTGACATATTGTACTTCATGATAGTGGTAAAATTTATGTGATATTACCTGCGTTTATTTGTGAAAAAAACGGAAATTTGGCAAAAATTTTGAAAATTTAGCAATTTTCCAACTTTTAATTTTTATGCCCTTAAATCACAGAGATATGTCACACAAAATACTTAGTAAGTAACATTTTCCACATGTCTACTTTACATCAGCACAATTTTGGAAATTAAAATTTTTTTTTGTTAGCGAGTTATAAGGGTTAAAATTTGACCAGCAATTTTTCTCATTTTTACACCATTTTTTTTTAGGGACCACGTCACATTTGAAGTCATTTTGAGGGGTCTATATGATAGAAAATACCCAAGTGTGACACCATTCTAAAAACTGCACCCCTCAAGGTGCTCAAAACCACATTCAAGAAGTTTATTAACCCTTCAGATGTTTCACAGGAATTTTTGGAATGTTTAAAAAAAATGAACATTTAATTTTTTTTCACCAAAAATTTACTTCAGCTCCAATTTGCTTTATTTTACCAAGGGTAACAGGAGAAGATGGACCTCAAAAGTTGTTGTACAATTTGTCTTGAGTACCTGGATACCTCATATGTGGGGGTAAAACAATGTTTGGGCGCATGGCTGAGCTCGGAAGGGAAGGAGCGCCATTTGACTTTTCAATGCAAAATTGGCTGGAATTGAGATGGGACGCCAAGTTGCGTTTGGAGAGCCACTAATGTGCCTAAACATTGAAACCCCCCCACAATTAACACCATTTTGGAAAGTAGACCCCCTAAGGAACTTATCTAGATGTGTGGTGAGCACTTTCACCCACCAAGTGCTTCACAGAATTTTATAATGTAGAGCCGTAAAAATAAAAAATATTTTTTCACAAAAATGAATTTTTCACCCCCAATTTTTTATTTTCCCAAGGGTACCAGAAAAAAATTGTACCCCAAAAGTTGTTGAGCAATTTGTCCTGAGTGCGCTGATACCCCATATGTGGGGGTAAACCACTGTTGGGTGCATGGCAGAGCTCGGAAGGAGCACCATTTGACTTTTCAATGCAAAATTGGCTGGAATTGAGATGGGACACCATGTTGCATTTGGAGAGCGCCATTTGGAATGCAGACTTAGATAGATTGGTCTGCAGGCGTCACGTTGCATTCGCAGAGCTCCTGATGTACCTAAACAGTAGAAACCCCCACAAGTGACCCCATATTGGAAACTAGACACCCCAAGGAACTTATCTAGATGTGTTGTGAGAACTTTGAACCCCCAAGTGTTTCAGTTAATAACGCAGAGCCGTGAAAATTAAAAAAAAAAAATTTTTCCCACAAAAATGTTTTTTAGCCCCCCAAATTTTTATTTTCCCAAGGATAGTAAGAGAAATTGGACCCCAGAGGCTGTTGTCCAATTTGTTCTGAGTACGCTGATACCCCGTATGTTGGGGTAAACCCCTGTTTGGGCGCACAGGAGAGCTCTGAAGGGAAGGAGCACTGTTTTACTTTTTCAATGCAGAATTGGCTGGAATTGAGATCGGACGTCATGTTGCGTTTGGAGAGCCCTGATGTGCCTAAACAGTGGAAACCCCAAATTCTAACTGAAACCCTATCCCAAACACACCCCTAATCCCAACCACACCCCAACCCTAACCACACCCCTAACTCCAACACACCCCTAACCCTAATCCCAACCATAACCCTAACCACACCCCTAACCCTGACACACCCCTGACCCTAATCCCAACCATAAATATAATCCTAACCCTAGCCCCAACCCTAACCCTAGCCCCAACCTTAACCCTTACCCTAGCCCTAACCCTAGCTCTAACCCTAACTCTAGCCCTAACCCTAGCCCTAACTCTAATGGGAAAATGGAAATAAATACATTTTTATAATTTTATTATTTTTCCTTAACTAAGGAGGTGATGAAAGGGGGTTTGATTTACTTTTATAGTGGGTTTTTTAGCGGATTTTTATGATTGGCAGCTGTCACACACTAAAAGATGCTTTTTATTGCAAAAAATATTTTTTGCGTTACCACATTTTGATAGCTATAATTTTTCCATATTTTGGTCCACAGAGTCATGTGAGGTGTTTTTTTTTGCGGGACGAGTTGACGTTTTTATTGGTAACATTTTCAGGCACGTGACCTTTTTTGATCGCTTTTTATTCCGATTTTTGTGAGGCAGTAAGACCAAAAACCAGCTATTCATGAATTTCTTTTGGGGGAGGTGTTTATACCGTTCCGCGTTTGGTAAAATGGATAAAGCAGTTTTATTCTTCGGGTCAGTACGATTATAACAACACCTCATTTATATATTTTTTTATGTTTTGGCGCTTTTATACGATAAAAACTATTTTATAGAAAAAAATAATTATTTCTGCATCGCTTTATTCCGAGGACTATAACTTTTTTATTTTTTTGCTGATGATGCTGTATGGCAGCTTGTTTTTTGCGGGACAAGATGACGTTTTCAGCGGTACCATGGTTATTTATATTTGCCTTTTTGATCGCGTGCTTTTCCACTTTTTATTCGGCAGTATGATAATAAAGCGTTGTTTTTTTGTCTCTTTTTTTACATTTTCTTTTACGGTGTTCACTGAAGGGGTTAACTAGTGGGATAGTTTTATAGATGGGGTCGTCAGGGACGCGGCGATACTAAATATGTGTACTTTTGTTTTTTTTTATTTAGATAAAGGAATGTATTGGAACAGGATTTTTTTTTTTTTACTTTGCCCCAGGGGGGAACATCACAGTAAAGTGACAGATCGCTGATCTGACACTTTGCTGTGCACTGTGTCAGATCAGCGATCTGACGTGCACAGCAGGGAGGCTTCCCGGCGCCTGCTCTGAGCAGGCGCTGTGAAGCCACCTCCCTGCAGGACCCGGATGCAGCCCCGTGGCCATTTTGGATCCGGGGCCTGCAGGGAGAAGAAGGTAGGAGACGCTCAGAGCAATGCAATCATATCGCGTTGCTCCGAGGGTCTCCGGGAAGCACACGGGGAGCTCCCTCCCTGCGCGATGCTTCCCTATACCGCCGGAACACTGTGATCATGTTTGATCACAGTGTGCCGGGGGCGGTCCGTGACTGCTCCTGGCACATAGTGCCGAATGTCAGCTGCGATAGTCAGCTGACACCTGGCCGATCGCTATGATGTACTATCCCGTTGGTGGACATACGGGCCCACCCCACCTCGATGTCTAATGCCAGAAAGGGGTTAACCACTAAACCATAAAAAAGACTGTTAGAAATAAGTTTGGAATTGTCGTGATAGTATTGACCTGCCATATTTGTCACATAAGGAATGTCTTCACAACAAAATCGGTAATGGGAATTCCATTATTTTCAACATTTCACCCCACTTGGAATTTTTTTTCCAATTTTTCAGTATATTATATGGTCAAATGAACGATTTAATTAAAAACTACAACTCGTACTACACAAAATAACTTTCAAATGGTAATGTTAATCAAAAAAGAAAGTTATGGCCCTTGAAAAAAGTAAAAGTGAAAAGACAAAAATGAAAAATCGCCAGATTTGCAAAATGAAAATGCACCCCAAACTGATTTTTCCTAGTATTGTTAGGTATGGCATAAATATCTACTGCAAATGTAATACATGTGAATCCTTAACAGATAGGTGCATGTTTGTGAGAAGCAGAGGTATAGCTACTGGGGGTATGCAGCTAACATTTCGCCATTTTTGTCTAATTTTTGGTGCTTTAAGCCTTTTTTTGGGACCACATTTTTTGTAATTTAAACCTTTTTTTTAAGCCTGTTGTATTTGTGTTCCCCTGTTTTTTTTTCTATGTTCTCTATTGTGGGCTTGGTTTTTGTCTTCCTGATTTTTGCAGCTGATATAAGAATTGCTAAAGTTTTGCAGGTCATGCAACTTTTCACTCTAAAAAGGTACAAGATAAAAGGTAAAAAAAAGAACTTTTTTATTTTGTACAACATTCACAGATCATACGCACTGTTTTAAAAATTTTGACACAAAAAAACGCCAATGATTAACACTAGACAAAAAAATAAAAGTGATAATAAAATGAGCAAATGATGAATCTGGCAATATATGTGAACTTATAAAATAATTCTATTTGTCACCTGGAAGATCACTTGGCTGTACTCCACTCCGTCACTCCATATTGTTGCGTTTGATACACCGACGTCCAACAGGGTCCAGTCTCCTTTACTGACAAAAATGCCTTGTGAGTTCATATTCACTAGAGATGAGTTGTACTTTGGTAACATGATGATGTCTTTGACTATACAGAAATGCAATAAGAACATTAAATCATTTGTATACATGGAACATAGGAGTAAATTGCTTCACTATAAAGACATATGAACACTCTGCGTTAATAACTGCACTATATGGACCAAAGTATTAGGACACATGGCTTAATCACTGAATTCAGGCGGTCCCTCGCCATGCTGTCTGCCTTTACTGATGGGATAGAACAACTGTTAGTCTGGTTGCTGTACTATGGTACACTACTACTCTCCTCTTCCCTGGGTGGTGGAAGGGTACAGACTGAGGGCAGATTCAGGAGCTAAGGTAAGGTACGTGGCCCCAGCATCTTCACCATCAGAAGTAATCCAGGAAGCAGGGCGAGCAGAGTTGTCGCATTATGTCAAAGTTAAAAAATAAACATGCATTACATTTTATACAAATTTTAATACAAATTGAATAAAAACCCTAAAATTGTTTCTGTTCATGTATTTGTCTTTTATTTTTTACATTAAAAGTTAAATGAATTGAATGAGTTGTGCATCAGGTGGGATTGAACACCCTCTGATGCTGCATAAAAGTTGCTACTAGACATCTACAAAAAACTGCCTTTTAGACATTTTACACCAGAGAGACATCATGTTTAGTGAAAGGGCTGCCAGAGGTGGCACTATGAGGTGGATGAACGAAAAGAGTATATAAATAATGATGATGTTTTTTTTCCAGTTGTATATATATTTGTATGTATGTATTTGTCTTTAAATTAATTGTATATATTTATATTTTTTAGTCAACTATTATGATTAAAATAAGATATTATGAGCTGATAATATCAGCCCTTAATTTAACAATTATTTTCAAATTAAGTATCATTATTTAAATATATTTTCCCTTTTTGTTCATCCACCTCATAGTGCTACCTCTGGCATCCCTGTCACTGAACATGATGGCTCTTTGGTTTTAAACACTAGAAAAGGAGTTTCTTGTAGACGTCTAGTGGTAACTTTTATATGGAATCAGAGTGTTTTCTTTCCCACCTGATGCACTTTTTTTTAGCATGATCTTTGCAACTCACTCAATTCATTTTTTAAACTTTTAAATAAAAAAACGAATAAATGAACATATACACATTTTTAGTTTTTTTTTATTCAGTTTGTATTAAAATTTGCACATAATTTAATGCATGTTTATTTTTGAACCATGACATACCAGGTGGTTCTCTAGCGTACCCCCTTTTTTTTTAATATATATATTAAGGTGACTATATAACTGTTCAAGTTCTTAATATCAATGTGGTTATTTCCTGAGGACGAGTTTGGTGTACCTCGAATAGAGTGGATCTATACCACAGACTAAACAAATGTTTTTATTTTATTGATTTTCCATTATCCTTTGGAGGATATTGACAGCAGCGCAGGAAAGCCGTCCATCTCCTACTATCCTCATGGTCTATCACCCACCGTCTGCAGCAGCTGTTTAGGTGTATTCACTGTTGCAATTGCAACAAAACAAAGTGAACTTACACCCCTTGTTTATTCACCCTTTGTATCATGGGTATCACCCTATTTGTGCTATTTCTCCATAGTTTCTTCAATATTCCCACCGATCATGAATTGATGACCTATCATAAGGATAGGTCATCATTGTTAAAGTAGTGGACAACCTTTTTAACTTAGCCTGATGAGGGTGTTATACCCGAAACTTTGAACCAAAAGTTTTCAAAAATAACAACATTTTCAAGGTTACAAGTCCATCTCTAGAGATCTTAATGTTCCTTTGTCTTGGTATGCAACATAATCAAGAAGTTTACAACCCATGGCACTGTAGCTAATCTTCTTGGACGTAGATGGCAGAGAAAAATAGATGAGAGGTTGAAACCCAAGATAGTCCAGATGGTGGATAAGCAGCTCCAATCAAGTTGTAAAGAAAATCAAACTATTCTGCAGGCTCAGGGTGCATCAGCGTCAGCGCGAACTATCGGTCTAAATTTGAATGAAATGAAACGCTATGGTAAGAAACCCAAGAGGACCCCACTGCTGACACAGAGACATAAGAAAGCTAGACTGCAGTTTGCCAAAATGTATGTGAGTAAGCCAAAATTATTCTGGGGAAGTGTCTTGCTGACTGATAAGATCAAGATAGAGCTTTTTGGTAACATTCTACTGTTTACCAACAACAGAATGAGGACTACAAAGAAAAGAACACAGTACCTGCAGTCAAATATGGTGGAGATTCAAAGATGTTTTGTGTTGTTTTGTTGCCTCTGGCACTGGGTGCTTTGACTGTGTGCAAGGCATCATAAAATCTGAAGATTACCAAAGGATTTTGAGTCACAATTTAGTGCCCAGTGTCAGAAAGCTGGGATTGCGTCCTAGGTCATGGGTCTTTCAGCAGGACATTGGCCCCAAACATACTTCAAGAAGAGATCTTAAAATTGCTGTTGGGAGAAAGTGCCTTTAAATATGAGAGACCTGGAGCAGTTGGCAAAAGAAGAGTGGCCCAAAATTCCAGTTGAGAGGTGTAAGAAGCTTGTTGATGGTTATAGGAAGCAATTGATTGCAGTTATTAATTCTAAAGAGTGTGCAACCAAACATTAAGTTGAGGGTGCCAACAGTTTTTTCCTGCCCATTTTTGGGGTTTTGTTTGAAATTATGTCCAATTTGCCCTTTTTTCAGTTTTTTTTTAATGTTGTTCCAATACACAAAAATGAAATAAACATGTAGAGCAGATCATGTGTAATTGCAATAATTGTCTGGAATAATTTCATGTGTGCCAACTTTTATCGGCCACGGCTATATACTGTATGTCAATTTCCCTGGAAGTTCTCACTATTGAAGATATATAAAGCAAAATAGCAATGACGAGGACAGACTTTTGCTGAATTAAATGTAATTAATTTCAAAGAACTACCATATATAGTCATCTTTACCCTAGTGTGAAATGGCTAATGATGGTGAACTGCACACCAAACATTAAGGAAATACTTTGGGTGTAATGTCATTTCAGACATTTAACGTACCTGAATGTATGTAAGGACCGAAGGTCAAATAACAGACTTGTGTGTCGAATGGAAACTTGAAAATGTCTAGATTACAGGTACTGACAATTCGCATCGGTTTGGAATCTATAATTAAACCATCATTGTAGATGAGGAAATACGGAATCACTGGAGAATTATCATCACCTTCAGTCCTGTATAAGACAGAGGAAAATAATCATTCTATGCAGTAGCATGAAGAGGTTTTAGGCAGGTGTAGAAAAATACTGCAAAATTAGAATGCTTTAAAAATATATGTTAATAGTTTATTTCTAACAATAAAATACAAAGGGAATGATCATAAGAGAAATCTAAATCACAAAAATATTTGGTGACCGCTCTTTGACTTTTAACAGCATCAAATCTTCTAGGCACTTTCTTTCACACAGCTCTTGAAGGAGATTGGGTGGTGGAACCACTGTGCCGTGATCTGAGGAAAGCCTGGAAGGGCGTGATTAATTGCCTCACCAAGTCCGACCTCCGATGCACAGCGGCTGACGATACTGTGATGGAGGGATGAGTGAGGCGAGACCAAAAGTTACACCGAGACTGACCTCAGGGGGAACGCCGGTTGGCTCCCAAGGGACAGGAGGCAGGAACGGCCAGGAATGATAGACTTGGCAAGTACTGGCTTGCACGGCTGATATAGTGACTGGCACGACAGTCACACAGGCAGGCAGGTACTGGTGGGCATGACTGGTATCTTGGCAGGCAGGTGCAGGCAGGCACGGCTGATAGACAGGAGGTCATAGCTGATAGACATACAAACTGCCATGGCTGATAGACAGGCAGGTAGGCGGTCATGACTGATAGACAGGTGGGTACGGGTGACAGGCAGGTAAGAGCATGGCTCATAGGCAGTCAGGCTTGCATGGCTGATGTACAGGACAGGTATTCTGGGATACGAGCACAGGGACTTGAGAACTAGCAAGCGTATTTAAGAAACAATAACAACAATGCACAGGCACCTGCGTTCAGGTGGAGGTGCCTTAAATAATAAGTGTCTCCCAGCCATTGGCTGGGGACACTTTAGGGTGGTGCATGTTCGGCCCTATAAGAAGGAGGGAGCCCACACGTGCCCTTAGAACAGTGCCTGGGGATCTGCGCGCTGTGCCTGTATCCCGGGTAGTGGCAGAGCAGGAAGAGAAGGAGAAGCGGAACGTGGGCCATGGCAGTGAGTTAGTCGATGTCCCTGCTGGGGGAGAGGGGCAGCAAGGATTCCGGCACTACAGTTTGCAGGGAATTTTTGCTAAACATCTTGGATAACTGACCCCAGTTTTGTGGATGTCACTTGTAAAAATCCTTCTGTCCTTTCATGTAATCCCAGACTGACTGGATGATGTGAGATTAGGGCTCCGTATCATTAATTCCTTACACTGAAGATAATTTTTAATGACATTGGCTGCATGTTTGGCGTTGTTGTTCTGCTGCAGAATAAATTTGGAGCCAATCAGACTCCTGATGGTACTGCATGATGGATGAATATCTGCTTGTATTTCTAAGTATTGAGGAAACCAAGAATTGAGCAACTGTGAGGATCGTAGATGCAGTGGTCGGCCAATGAAACTTAGTGCAGCAGATGAAAGACACATCATGCTTTCTTTCAGAATCAGTAGATGTCCAGCAATGCCATCAGCTCAATACTTGCAGCAACCAGTGAGACCCAGCTACACCCAGTGGGATCCAGCTACACCCAAATAAATGTTTGCAGAAGCCTGGCTAGAAGTGGTCTTCATGGTAGAATTGTGCCCATAAACCATATGTATTCAACATAGAAACAAGGCCAAAAACATAGGAAATCGGGTACTGAAAAATAGCAGCTGGCGCTCTGGACAATTTAGTAATGAGCTGCACTGTGAGTGTGTCCATTTACTCAAAATGCTACAAGGGCTCCTATGTGCAGTTTGGGGCCCAAGTCCAAATTTTGCCCCAGGGCCCATCCGACATTAGTTACATCACTGTAATATATATATGTACATATACTGTATATATTCAACTTAAAACCTGTACATTTTTCTTGTGGGAACTATAATAAGCGTAACCCAGTATTACCAAACCTTGCATAGAAACCCATGTATCTGATCCTTTTAATTCCTAGTTACACCTCTCAAAGGTACTGGATGCAAATATCTGCTGTTTTAAAGACTTGTGCACTTACTTACATTTCGTAAATGTAGAGGTCTGGAAGCCAAAGATTTTGGCCAGGAGACACAATTTTCTCAATTCCACAAAATTCCTCAGGAGTCCAGTTCATAAATTCATTTTTCCATTCCTAAATTGAAATGCGTGTTAGTAATTTGTAATCAACCTTGTAAACAAAAAGTTTTATAATCAGGTTTTTTTCCCCTAATTCTGAATACTTTCTGTTCCTGTTTAAAGGACCACTCCAGGTAAATAAATTCTGAGCATATTTTGAGAGTAAACCGTGCCTCAGAAAGTTGCAAATCTTGGCTTGTGCCAAATTTATGGCAAAAAAAAAAAATCGCCCCATGGAAAAATGCGGAGAAAGCTGGCCGTGATTTTATAGGGGTTCTGCAGTCCAAAATGGGCAGAATTTTTTAATACCACAATATTTTAGCGCTTGAGTCTCAGCAGAGATTTTACCGCTTGCTGCGAGAATCGAAACATGTGACGAGGACAGGACGTGTGACGGTGAGGAGTGGGAGGGCTGGAGAGGTGAGCGGTGAGGTGAGTACAAGGATTTTTTTTTACGACTCTTTACTGCACAAGATAATTGACTTACAATTTTTTGCCATGTGTTTACTGTGCGCTAGAGATACATTATATGTGAACAATCCTGTTCACACTGAGCCCGAAACGCGATGGGGCTTGCATATATTGTTATGCTTGCCGATATAAAGTTTTTATGAAGAAGTGAATTCAGTTACAACAGATTTTAATCCCCAAGTGCTAGACTATTGTTCTTTTTGCAGGATTTGATGGGGATGTGTTGGTCGCAGGTAGCTGAAGAACACCAAATCCTTGGGTCATGCACTAACCCACAGTGGGTATACGTCCGAGAGTGTTACTTCAAAGGTATGTCCACATGAGACATATTTTCACTCGAATAATCTGCAATGAAGATTGAGTAAAGGTTTAGTCTCTTACCATAATGAACCAGATGTAGGTTGTCAGAGATTGAAGGCTTGTATCCTAACACAAAAAGTAACATATTAATTACATAATAATTAAGGAGGTGCAGATTGAAGCCCCTGAGCCATAATAAAAAATGTATAACATGTCCCGTTGAATAGCAAGTGCATTTGTCTTCTGCAGTGTCAATTCGAACAGACAAGCCATGGGGCAGGGAGGTCAAGGAATCCGAGGTCAAACCAAGAGAATGTGTCTGTGCTGTTCCGTATAAGTTATGTTCTTCAGTTTTATGTGTTTTCATGCTATGTATGTTCTTACATTTCTGCTCTGCTGCCACCCAATGGCCTTTTTCCATATGGCAGCTTGTTATTTATTTATTTTTGTGGGCATGTCTTCCACTTCCGGTCCAGGGGTCAAGTCTTCTCTTCCTCTGGCAGCCATTTCATTTTAGTTTACATGCTGTTGTGAGAGGACACGCTTGAACCGGGCTTTGGAAGGCATCAGTCTCTCGACCTCTTGCTGTTCACTCTTGTTGCTCACTCGCTATCAGAAATACTCTTGCTGTACCTGACTCAACTCTGGAGAAGTTACTGTATACCATCCTACGCTGTATGTCCAGATTTCAAATAAACAAGTCTGGATTGCACAATCCCTGGTGTGCATCATCTCTCCGGACGCTGAACATGATTGGTCCTGTCTGCCATACAGCGAGGAAAACTGAAGGTACGATTCTCTCTCACAACCCTTATTAGTCAACTACACCTCCATTCGCCTCATGTGGGGACAGAACAGTGTCAGAGACAAAAGAATAAGGCAAACGAATAGTCAGGAGCAAGTCCGAGGTCAGGCACCAAGGGTCAGAGAGCAAGTCCAAGGTCAGGCACCAAGGGTCAGAGAACAAGTCCAAGGTCAGGCACCAAGGGTCAGAAAACCTTAAATATAACCTGTCAGCAGGATTGTGCTCGGTAACCTACATACAGTGTCAAGTCAGTGCCATTACACTGATTGCAATGATACCTGAGTGATGAAATTCGTCTTGTGGTTGTTGTTTAATCCCTTCATGTCCGGAGGTATTTTCATTTTTGTGTTTTCATTTTTTGCTCCCCTTCTTCCCAGAGCCATATCTTTATTTTATTTTTTTTTGTCAATATGGCCATGTGAGAGCTTATATTTTGCGGGACGAGTTATACTTTTGAACGACACCATTCGTTTTACCATATTGTGTACTGGAAAATGGAAATAAATTCAGTGTTCTGAAATTACAAAAAAAAGTACAATTCCACAATTGTTTTTTGTTTTGATTTTTTTAATATGTTCACTAAATGCTAAACCTGCCTGCCATTATGATTCTCCAGGTCATTACGAGTTCATAGACACCAAACATGTCTAGGTTAGTTTTTATCTAAGTGGTGAAAAAAAATTCCAAATTTATTAAAAAAAAAAAACAAATTGCGCCATTTTCTGACACCCGTAGCGTTTCCATTTTTCAGGATCTCGGGTTGGGTGAGGGCTTATTTTTTGCGCACTGAGCTGACATTTTTAAAGATACCATTTTGGTGCAGATACGATCTTTTGATCACCTGTTATTGCATTTTAATGCAATGTTGCGCGACCAAATAACGTAATTCTGGCGTTTTTACTTTTTTTTTTCTCAGTACGCCGTTTAGCAATCGGGTTAATTCTTTTTGATGTTGATAGATCGGGCTATTTTGAATGCGGCGATACCAAATATGTGTATGTTTGATTTTTTTTTTGTTTTATTGTTTTATTTTGTGTGAGGCAAAAGGGGAGTGATTTGGACTTTTATAGTTTTTTTATATTTGTAAAAACATTTTTTTTTTACTTTTGGCATGCTTCAATAGTCTCTATGGGAGACTAGAATCTGCCATAACCCGATTGCCTCTGCTACATACAGGCGATGATCAGATTGCCTGTATGTAGCAAAATTGCTGACTTGCTATGAGCGCCGACCACCGCTGGCGCTCATAACAATCCAGCAGTGACAACCATAGAGGTCTGCTGGAGACCTCTGGTTGTCATGTCAACCCATCGGGGACCCACAGTCATGGGACACAGGCGCAGATGGGTGGGATTTCTGGTGTGCTTGCCGGAAGCGCATGTAAAATCCGCTGTCAGTTTGACAGCAGCATTTAACGGGTTAACAGCCGCGGGAGGATCGCGATTCCGCTAGCGACTGTTATCTGTTCAAAACAGCTGACATGTGCCGGAAAAGATGTGGGCTCACCACTGGAGCCAACATCAAAGGGAGGGAGTCTGAAACCGGTGTACTATTACGCCCAATGTCGGAAATGGGTGTAACAACAACCACAGGGCGGATTTCATCAACCAAGGTATCATTTTAATTAGTATAATGGCGCCAACCTGACACTGTCTGTAGGTTACTCAGCACAATCCTGCTGACAGGTTCCCTTTAAGGCAAAGGGGCAATTCGAGCAAATGGTCAGAGGTTAAATCCAAGATCTGACAACAAAGATCAGAGTCAGAAAATACTGAGTACAAAGCATACACACACCACCATAATCTAAGCATAGCAAGCCAGCTAAATAGCCAGGCAATCACCCAGAAAGGGTGACATTTGGAGGACTTTCAGCAGGCCTGGCCTAATGGGCTACATAGAAATCGCATACACAATACTGACTTCCCAGCTCGCCTCTACATACTATAGGATGGCCGAGCTGCCACTCGCAATGCTAACAGCCTGACACTCCCCTGCAATCTATAGGACGGCTGAGCTGTCGCTCACTGTATCTCTAGGACACTGTGAGCGGCCGGATCGTGGCAACAGCTCTGCCTTCTGCTGCGTTAGATGTTTAGACAGAAAAGAGCAGAGCTGTCAATAAAGTAAGAGCAACAAAAACCTACAAACAATAAGAGTACAAAGGACAAAAATTACATTTAATAAATCATAAACATTCTCTTTTTATCTGTTTTGATCTCATTTTGTTTGTTGACTAATAAAGATTTATGAATTGTAATTTTTGGCCTTTGTTCTCCTAATATTTGTAGGTTTTGTTGTTCTTTAAGGAGAGCCCTGGACTATTTAGGTAAGTTATAGGTACCCTATTTTCCGGCGTATAAGACGACTGGGCGTATAAGACGACCCCCAACTTTTCCAGTTAAAATATAAAATCTTCTCAAAAGTCGGGGGTTGTCTTATATGCCGGGTGTCGTCTTATAGGGTGGGTGCGAAGCAATCTGCGGTCGACGTATATAGTGGGGGGGAGTGGTCCCGATGACGAGGTGAGGAAGCGCCTCACCAGGAAGGTGTAAGTGAAGCAAACTGTCAGCGTCTGGGATGCCAGGAGTATGCAAAAAAAGAGAGAGAGCGATGCTGTGCCTAGAAAAACACTCCTCTTTCACTCATCTGGCTCGCCCCTGTATCCTATTATCTCCTTCTCTGCCTCTGCTTCACTTATACCTTCCCGGTGAGGTGCCCCCTCACCTCGTCATTGGGACTGCTCCCCCCACAATATGCGGCGACCGCAGATTACTCCGCATCTGCCCTATAAGACGACACCTGGCGTATAAGACGACACCCGACTTTTGAGAAGATTTTCAGGGGTTAAAAAGTAGTCTTATACGCCAGAAAATACAGTAATTACAACTAAGTAAGAGGATTGTGGCACCGGTGGTGAGTAATGATGAAGACTAATGCACTTACTATTCGTCGGTCCACTCCCAATGCACTTCCAGCCTCATTAGCATGTGTTTTCTGGATTTTCTTAGAGCTGGAGCAACTCTATAGGGCCATACAGGTCTCCAGGGGTGGACACAGACCGAAGATGGCC